>NW_020456154.1:2850006-2891070 GCF_003342845.1 Nothoprocta perdicaria | reverse complement strand
GTTATCATCGTACATTGCTTTATCATTTTATATTATTTTTACGCGGCTATTTCATTTTACAGTTCTATTTTATATTCTGATTTTTTTTTAATTCATTTATTTTATCTTCCAGTTTGCCCTTTTGCCTTTAAAGGAATGGTCTACGCAGGCCACCGCCTGCTTTATTTATATACGTGTATCCATCTATTTAGTTTTCCTTCCCCTAGGAGAAAAAAAAATTAAAAAAAAAAAAAAAAAAAAAAACCCTTTCTTGCTGCCCGAGAGCTGTGACGGCGCCCGAGGAGCAGAATAAATCCTGTGGATCTCCTGCTATCTCGTGCCGCTCTTCTCCTTTAAAGGAATCGCTCTCCTTTCGGCCCTTTCTCCCTGCCAGATCCTGCAAGTTTCCTCCCTGGCACGGCCAGGGCTGCCCGGCGTCTCCGTAGTCCCGGCCTGGGCATGGGTTCCTTGTTGGGGGTCTAACGGGCATTAATTGCGTGGGGTTTGTGCAGCTCGGGGGGAGAAGGCGCGCGCGGCCGGTGATGCTGGAGGCGCAGCACAAAGCGCCGGGATGGGGCGTCTGGAGCGCCCCGGGGAGGTATCGGATGGCACAGGGATAACGCGGAGCCGCGAGCAGGATGGCCCTGCTGTGGGGCAGCTGGGGGTCTGCGCGGGCCCCCTGAGCGCGCCCCAGCTCGGGCTGCTGCTGCGCGGGGTTTTGGCTGTGCAGGGGACCCGTGTGAGGCTTCCGAGGCCTCCGGTGCTGCTGCCGCGGCGCGACGCCCTGGTCCCGGTGCCGCTCCGCGCAGCGGCGCGGGGAGCAAAACGGTCCCCGCGTGGAGCACGCACGGAGCACGGGGCGCCGCAAAGGCCAGCGCTTGTCTGTCTGCTCCCTATTTATAAAATACGAGGAATAACTTCATGCCCTTCCTGGGAGCGCACGAAGGGGTCTTGGGACGTCACGTGAGAGAGGCTTCCAGTGAGTGACAGCTTTGGATGAGGAAAAATAAATAAATGAAATAAATCCCTGCCGTCCTTTGCTTCTGCGTATTCATCGCCGCTCAAGGCCTGCTCTTTCCTTTTCCTTTCCTTTCCTTTTCCAGGTACATTTGCCTTTGAGGGAGGAAGAGTGGTTTTTATTTGCTGCTGTCAGTATGCTAGGCATGGCTGGTTTATTATGGCAATTCAGTTGGTACTTCTTTGCTTCCATTTCTTGCACCAAATTTATTAGAGCTCTTTGAAAATGGTGTGATTTTATTCAACTAAACTTGTCCCTGTGCTCAGAACTCGGGGCTTGGGCTGATAGACGCTGKTCACGGGGGACAACTCGGCGTGTTTCTCCTCTGATCTAAGTAGCAGCTGCAGGCCAGCTATTTTCCCTCTTTATTTTATAGGCACTCTCCAGATTGCGTGCTCTAGACCTCTTCTTTTTTTAATATTTCCCAGCGGGAGGGTTTTGTTTGTGCTGCGCTTTGATGTTGAGCCTTTCATGGTGGTCTCTCCACGTCACAGACTCATTTCCCTGCCCCGGCAGATGGGATGGTAGGAGCCTGTGGATGTAGGTTGGAGCTTCACACCTGGATGCTGCGATTCCTGCTCCCMTGAGGGCCGGTGAGGAGAGCTGCACTCCGCTCTTCTGCTCCTCGATTTAGTTTCTTCGTCCTCATATAGGTGAAAAGCATATCCTGAACAATGTACATAGTTGTAGGGCAAAGGTGCCCAGGACTGAGGAATATTTTGGTTTTGTGTGTTGCATATGGTTAGAGAATCATGAATGAATCTGTCAGCACAGTGACAGGAAATCCTTCTAGGCCTTAGGAGTCCGTGTGGGCCATAGGTGCTGTGTAGGATGTGTCAGTTTAACTATAATTAGTGGGTAAATGGGTTGGTGTGGAGGTGAGCCGGTGGCAAATCACCTGAAAGTTGCATACAGAGAGACTTAAACCACTTTGAACCTTTGTGAAATTTGTGTGTGTGTGTGTGTGTGTAAACTAGTACTTTATATTTAAATTGGGAATGGATTTTATTATCTGCTTAACAAATAATACAAAATAGTGAGATTGGAGTGTTCACTCGTGGGACTGCCACARTATCTGCACGCGACAGTGCGGGATGATGCTACGAGTAGCAGGGATTAATTATGGATCGGAGCAGAGTTACGTTGTTCATGGCCTTCCACACTGTAAGCTGGCAAAGTTGTGATTCTAGCAGTATTGGGGGRAAAGTATTCAGAAATGTAACTAGTAGAATGTAGTTTTATAACATTACTTTTTTTTTTTTTTTTTGTTTTCCATATGTCTTGCTTCAGAATGGGAGTTCCATGGTGTGGTTGTTTGGCATTTTTAGCATGATATAAACCTTTTCTCTCAAGTTTTGCTACCAGCTCTTAGCCCTGCTCAAAAAAAAAAAGCTTTACTTGATGCTTTTTAGACTTGAAGAAAACTCTGTGTGTGTTTGGAGAATCTTTTCATTGTTTTAAGTGAAAAATACCAGCTATGAAGCCTGTATTGCAAATAGTTTCTTGGCTAGGCASATCTGTTCTTTATTAATTTCTAATTACTCTCTCCTTTTACTCAAGAGTTCAGATAGTACAATCTTTTGAAGTACCTTACTGTAGAAAAAGAGTTTCCTTCTCTGCATTTAAGTTGTGCTTGCAAAGGTGATTAAGAGCCTGTTCTTTGAGAGAGAAGCAAATCAATACCCCGCTGCCCCGTGTTCCAGAGGTTTTCTGGAAGTTAACAATAAGATCGGCAACTGTTGTATCTTGTTTTTCCTGCAGATCCTGTCAATTTTCTGCTTCCTGTTCCAGAGCCACAGGGTGTTGCTGTGTAAACTGACCTCGTGTTTCTAGGCCGGTCAGGAGGAATCCTGTGTTGCCGCTGCCGCTCCTGCTCCGGCTTCTGCTCTGCTCGGCCCTGGAGTACTGATGGCTCGGGACATAAGTGCAGTTTATAAAGCTGAAATAAGCCCTCCAGCTGCAGCAAATAACGACGCAGCCTTAAAACAAGCGGTGCATTTTGTTTGTCTGTTAACGTGAGCTGTATGAAGATGCTCAAGATAGTAGCTAGTTCCTACGAACTTGGGGCCGATGGCCTCAGAAAGCTTAAACAAACCCGTACGTTTATTGGACTTGTAGTTTTTTTGCTGTCTTAGACCAGCATGCTCAGACAGCTTATGCAGTTAGGGTTTCATTATCTAATCCATCTCTGATCAGGCCGGATAAATGGTGTTTGGTCGGCGCTGATCTTGTTAGGAGGGTGGTGCAAAGCTGCTTGGGTTGGGATTGGGACAAATCGGATCATGGCTGCTATCTGCTTTGGAGACATATTTCTGTTAATCTTGGCGTGGGAGGAGAAGGTCCAGAACAAGCTGCTGCTTTTGAGCTCCTTTTGGTCCATAAGTGGCAAAAACGAAGTAAAACTAGCCAGGAATGTCTCCTGGAAGTATTTGGGTATGTTTGTAAGTTTTGGAAGTGAAGAGGCCCCAAGGTACTGCAGCTTGTTAACCATATCAGTACAAGCAAGGGACTAGCTTGCTCTCTGCTGGGTTGGGTGTTGAATCATTTGGATCAGCTCGCTGATCTGGGTAAAAATAGCCCTTAACGGGCGGAGGGAAGTTATATTGGCTTAAGTCACTTGTGAAGTGGCACCCAGACGTGGTTGTTGATGCAGCTGCTTTTGGTGCTTTTCAGAGGAGGTTTTGGGCCACACAGAYTGGAGAGAAAGTGCCCTAGTGGTAATCACGTCCTTTGTGGTGTGAGCAGAGGAGAAGGAGGAGAAGCAAATGTGCTGAGGAGGGAAGAGTCCTTCTTTCTCCTTGGAGCTGTAGGGAAGAAGGGTGAGATCCAGGGTGCTGCCCTCCTCTTGCTCCAGGTGTAGCAGCTATGTTGCCCTGTCTACTGCTGAAGAGAGTTGTTACTGAAATACCTTCTGGTTGCTTTGTATTGGCCTCAGGTAATTAATGAAGRGACTCTTTGGTCCTCGAGCTGAATTTGAATTTGTTTCTTCAGTGGTCCAGTCCAGTTAGTGAATTAAAATTGTGTCTGAGGGTAACACACGTCTGGAATTGGAGACAAAATATGAATAGAGCTGACTTTTTTTGCTGCTCTTTTTCAAGAATGACTCATGTATTTAGTAGCCCTGAATATTTGGGGAAAATTATAAATAGGAGTGATCAGCCAAGGAAGACAGTTAATGAAACTCTGCTCTACGTAYGCCTTAATCCAGCCCTTGCAAGTTTGTAGTAGTAGCAGTGGGTGATTTTTGGCATGGCGCTTCAGGCATTTAGCTCTAGGATTTGTAAAGAYGACTTGAGATGAGTCCCCTGTGATTTTTCAGTAATGATGTAATAGGTGTTAAGTCTTTGGTCCGCAAGGAAACGCCTGCTCCTTCGCGCCGCAGGCTCTGCAGCGCCCTGCAGCACCCTGCATCCCTGCAGCTCGACGCATCAGAAGCTGCAAATCCCACGTGCCAAAGCAGGAGGAGAGCTGGGTCGTTGCTGGTGCTTCATGACAACCTCTGCTGCGGTGGGAGACTTGTTGGGCAAAAATTCCTAGATGATCCTAAGGAAGAGAGTTATGGCTCGTGCAGCAGGGGAGGGCAGGAATCCAGCGGCTGTTGCCAATTTGACCAGGGAGAAAATTCCTTCTTGATCTGAAATGTGGCCGCCTGTTTAAGCTCGAGCGAGGCACGCGAGCTTTGCAGCCGGGGCTTAGGGCAGGCGGGAGCACCGCTTTGCTCCCGAGTGTCCCTGCAAAGCCGGGCCGCCCACGGCGCTTCCCGGGCTCTGCGGATGAACCTGCTGGTGACTTCCCAAGACTTCCAAAGTTAGGTTTCGGGGGAATGGGATCCAGAAGGGGCCTGTGAGCAGCGGCTTTCGTGCTGTGGGTGACCCCTACTGAAATCTGTATTTTGAATCTTAAGAAAGAGAACATCTTGTTCCAGTGAACGGTGGAAAAGCTGTGTAGTCAAGTTATCTTTTCTTCCCTTTATCATTCACGTTGTGGCCATCTTCGTAAGGAGATGCTGAGCAGTGCAGGAGCGGGGTACAAAATATTCTAGAGGAAGGGGGGAAAAAAAAAAGATTTGACTTTTTGAAAGCTGATCCCTGCCTTAGCTTCAGGATGAGGTTTCCAGGGATGCTGTTTGGACAGACTGTTGCTAATGTGCTGAGGCACAATGTATCTCCCTTTGTTGTTGTCTTCTTATTTGCCCTTGTCCTTTTGGAATCTTGAATTTTTGCTTGGGTGAGAGAGAGTTACCTGAGAGAGTCTGGGAACATTTAGAAGATCTTCAGTTCAAAGAAAACATCTGGCAAACAGACTGGAAGTTGGGGTTATGGGAGTGTTAAGAGCACTTTAAAGTTGCCTCTTTTTGTGCCATATTCAGGAAAATAGAGAACCTAAGGTGAGTATTTTGGATATTTTAGTAACCCTAGAGGCTCAGTCAGTATTTCTATTTGGATTTCAACAACTGATGTTAAAGTTGACGGCCTGAGTTGTGCGTTTGGAAGCTAAATGGAGGTCTGGCTTTCCTGGAGATGGTTTTCTGTGAATGTGTAGCAGCTGTATGAACACTTTTTTTTAAATAATAATTATTTTTATTCCCCACTTAGAAATATCAGGGCTCTGGCATTTCATAGAAGTGCTGGATTCTCCCTGGCCTTTCTGCACATGTAGGCAGCAAGGGTGGTCACTGCTGCGGCGCCAGTCCCTCAGGCCAGCCCTGGGCCCCTTTCCCTCCCCGCGGCCTGGCTATCCCGGCYTCCCCTTTCCATTTGGGATTCACGCTTCGGTTTTCCTGGCTCTTGCAAAGACACGCTGGTCCCTGTGGGCTTAACTGCTGTCCCGCCTCTGTGGTGGCTCTGGGGGCTTCGATTTGCTAGCGCAAGGGAGATGGAAAAGATGCAGGAGGAAAAAAAAAATGATTGCCTYGTGTGCCCTGGTGTTAGGGGAGCCGATTTGCAGCTGAACTGATGGTGTCTGAAAAGCAAGGACCTGACTGGGGGTTTGTGTGTGTGGTCTGCGGCCCCCTGAAGGCTCCTTCTGAAGGACTTACTGCTGGGCACTAGGAAAAATAAGCCTATCATGAGCAGCCTCTGGTTGCTGCTCGGGAAGCTCTGCTGCGTTGGGGATTGTCAGGGGTCACTTCAATTGAAAGTATTTGAAACTCGTTGGTCTGCGCAGCTGAGGTGACTCAAGGTAAACTTATGCTTCCAGGTGAAGTGAAGGAGGCCAGGTGGCTTTGCTTGACTGGGAACCTGTTATTTAATTTGCCCATCTCAGGTATTACTTGCCCCTCTGTATGTGTTTGTGCTTTCCACATGTTGTGGCGAAAGGATCAGAGGAACCTCCAGAAGTGAAGTGAGAGAAGCAATTAGAGGCAACGAGTTCCAGCTCACTGAAGCATTCTGTTGATCTACGTTTTACAGTGGTTTTGAATGGATGCTGAAGTGTAGCTGTCATGAGATAATCCCAGCGTTTAGGGATTAGAGCTGCTTCACTGTGTTTTGGACCTTAACTCCCTCTGCTCTCCAATAAATTTAATTTGGCCTGCAATCTTTCGTAAGTTCAGGAAAAAAACTCTTTTGAAAGGAATGTGTCTTTTCCTCAAAGTGCTGCTACCTCCCTCTCTAATACTTCTCCCTCTTTCTGCAATGTTTTATTAGTACATTCTCATTTTTGCACCGGGGTGCAAGTTAATTATGGGATCTCCGTAAGGCCCGATGTGGGCAGGGACTGTAGAAACAGTCCTTGCTGGACCTGCAATGGTGCCAGCATCCTGATCTGAAGCTCTCCTTATCACACGTGTGCTGCCAAGCCATGCCGAGGTACCTCAGCCTTTCCTGGACACAGCCTTTCACCAAGAATGGCCCAGTTTCTAATGGAAATTGCCTATTCTGTGTGATTTCCAGAATGTTTAGGAAGGTGCTGGTGAGTAATTCCAGTCCCTTGCTCGTTTGGCTCGTCCTGTACATTTGGCAGCTATTGAAACCACCCATGGTGGCTCTGTTAATGAACCAGAAGGAAAGGGGATGATGTCTACTTAAAAATGATACGATGTGTTCAGGTAGCTGCAATGCAAAAAATGCTGTAAACACAAGTCCGGTTTGACCCACATCCAGTATCCCTTTGGGGAGAGCAGAAAACATCCCTGGTTTCTGCAATTCAGTTTATGAAAAGTTGACATTTGGTCGTGTGTGTCATTGCCACCCTGTAACCCGTGAGGCTGGGGAGCAGGATGCTCCCAAATCCTTCACAGGCTGAAGGATTTCAGARCAAGAGACTTTTGACTCCCATCTCTGGTGTGGGAGAGCTCACTCTGGCGCGGGGTTGAAGTGGTCGCGCGTTGCCTTTCCCCTTGCTTGTTTTTGCCTTTGTCTAGGAGAGGTCATTTGTGCAGGAAAATTGGATGCTTTCTTCAAAGCCCATGAGCTAGAAGCAATTGTTTCTTTTTCTATTTATGATTTACTTTGTTTTATCTGCTTATCGTTGCTTCAACAGTAATATAAAACTACTTACTATGGAGATGGGAAGAGTCTGTGCTGTTAAAATAAAAAAGGGGGGCAGCAGAGAGGGTGGAGTTAAGGAGCTTTTTCCCCTCTGGCTCTACATAGTTAAATTTCCTTTAATAGAGRGACTAAAGAAGCAACCTTATGTGGCATTTCTGTGTGTTGCAAAAATCAAAATATTCTCCCTAGAGGCCTTTGAGGCCCTGGGATCTGGATGCAGCTCAGGTTTCCTCAGGAGGCCGCAGTGCCCGCGTTGAGCTGAGGCTTTCTGCACAGCTTGCTCTGTCCTCCTGCTTTGGGAGATTCTCCCAGGCATTTGGGTAGTTGGCACCACTGGGGACGATGGCCAGGAATAAAATCCCACCAAGGCTTCACTTGAAAGACCCAATTTAGTATTGTGTGGGCTGCGAAGAGACTAGCTGGGAGSCTAGGCCTATAATTTGCTGCTTGCAGCTGCAATTTCCTTGCTTGGAGAGGGCTGGGAATGTCACTTTTCCTTGAATCTGCTGCAGCTCCCATAGACTGATGAGACCAGTGGAAAAACTGGGATTTGTAGGACACACTTTGTCTTGTGGTRTGGCAATTTCCTCTCTTTAGGATCCCGGGTTTTGCAAGCAGCGTAGCTGGATGTGCCCCTTAGAGGAGCCTGTGTGAGATGGCATTTCCAAGCAATTTCTGTCCTACCTCTTGTTTGATTCTGTGTGACTATTTAGCTTCCTTTCGTGGGAAATAAGAAATTAAGGAAGGAGTGAGCACGCACCGAAGGACTGCCCAGTAACTTTTACAATTCTCCTATCCCGGAAAGAGGGTCTGTCACAGAGGTGCCTCTTCCCTGTGCCTGTTTCCAGGTTAAAGCACCTGGCAGTGGAGCTGTGTCAGGATGGGGTGTTTCTCGCAGGCGCTCCGCCTTGCCTGTGGGTAGCGGACAGTTCTTCTGGAAGCTCCTGTTTCTCCGAGCGCCCTGTGGTGACTTCTGGGTTTGCACTTCCCTGTGGTGCTCGTTGTTCGTCCCGTCAGTGTCCCCAGGCACAGAGCTTTGGCTGAGGGGCAGAAATCCAAACGACCTGTCCAGGGATGAACACCTGGGCTCTGTTGTGATAGCAGGAGAGTCTGATTTTACYATGGAGCATCTTGAAGACGCAGCAGTGCATTGGTGGGCATTGGAGCCAGCACCCCARCAAGTGCCTGGGAGGAGGAGGAGGACACATGCAGGGGACAGTGCGTGAGGGCTTCATCAAGTGGCCATACACCTTTATTTTTATASTGACTTAATCTCTTTAAGTGCATCAAATGGATAATTCTCACGGAGGTACTGCTGCATCTAGTGGTAGTTTTGCTGTCTGCGAAAATGGGTGTGAGTTCAGGCTTTGAATGGAGAGCTATTCAATATTTCATTTCCTTTTTTCATCTAATGTGTGACCCCTAACAACATTTACTGCAGATAATCTAAACCTTGCACTGAATACAGAACTATTAATTTTTAATGGCCTTTTCTATGGTACTTTGCGCTGTAGTGTGATATTTCACAGATACTAATCATGTCATTTTTTGCAGTTTTCCTGAGAGATAGAGAAGCTATCATCCCTCATTTTAGAAACGGGGAGTTGAGGTGCAGATAATAAAGCAGCCCCTTAAGGGAGGGCAGCTGCAGTGGGCACCAGGTTTGGCTCCTCGCTGCCCGTACTGGTTGCAGGGCTGGAATGAGTGGCCTGCAGTGCAGAGCGGTGCTGTTTGAGRGGCACTGTTGCTGCTGGAGGGGTTGCTGTTGCTTTGGGGGACTGATGTGTGGCAGGGATGCAAGATAGGATTGATGGGGAGGTTTGTGTTCTGCTCCGAAGGCTTGGATAACGTCTACCTGCTGCGTCCCGTGGTCGCTTGTTTTATTTTACTTCTTCCACATAAATGTTTAGCTCTGTTTTCTTGTTTCCAGAGTACAGCACTTAGGAAATGGCAGCTGTAGTATTAGCAGTGCTGTATGTGTTGTGCATCTGCAACTCTGTCCTCTGCAAAAAGCTCCGCAGAACAGGACCAGGATTTGGGACTAGATGCCATATTCTCTTGCCAGGAGTGCTGAACTCTGACCTGGGTGTAGTATAAAGCAAAATGCCCCCAGCTGGATATAACCTGCTTTTCTGTATATATAACCCCTGTACCTAGGCCATTTGTGGAAGCCTCTGTTTTCCTGGGCTGGTTAGAGTTCCCAAAGAGTGGCCTCTTCATGGCAAGGGTCTCGAGCTGTAAGAGGTGGGCTGAGACAGGTTAGGACTAATAAAGGCAAGGTAGGATGGATTCAAACAGTGAGGAGAGCAGCCTTTGTGAATATTGCCATCCATGTATTGGTTAAACATCAACCACAGGTTAGAGAGAGCTTCAAAAAAGAGAAAGGAAGAAAAAAAGAAATGAACTAACTGGATTTCAATCTTTAAAGATGATTAGAGAGTGACTTAGAAATTCTGATATTTTCATCTGTCCATCCAGACATCCCCTGTCCCCTTCATCCAGCTCTTCTTGACCCTGTGCACTATTAGTCTTGTCCAAGAGCTCGACTGTTGTTGTGTATATGCAGTGAATAAGGCTGAAACTGGGCAGGCAACAGGGACTCAAATGCCAATTATCAATGCTACATATATATATATATATAGGTGTATGTATATGTTGATATCCACATATATTTTGTGTCACTATCTGCTGATTGAATCCTTCCAGAAAAGACCTGGTGCGTTTCACTGCCCTGCCTGATCTCTTCTGTGCTCTTTCAAGTGCAGCAGGAGTGCCCTGCAGTCGGTAGTGCCAAATATTTCAAAGATATCCAGGAGAGTAGCTGTTCTCTATCTGTTGATAAATCACAAATTAGCACAATTAAAAATTATTCATGCTCTTGCTCTGGCCTGAATCTTCACTGTTTATGGGGTCGAGGATGTACTTAGGCTTTCTTTAGGTCAGCTGTTGACTAGTTAGTGTACAGATTCTCTTAGGGATGGGTTTCATGGGTAACGTGTTGAATGGATGAGGGCTTTTTTTCCTGAGGCTTTTTCTGTGTTCATGTTATTTTCTGTTGGTCAAGGCTGGAAGGGAAAAGGAAGGATTCCTCTGCTGATCAATTGGCTGTTTTGCTTGTGAATGGCATTAATTATTTGTGACAGTCTTGCATGCCAGGAGGAGCACGGGTTGGATTCATGGCTTGGGCCATGACTCCTTTAAGGGCTAAGAATTTTTTTGATGAGTGAATGCACTTAACCCCAGGCTGTTGGTTGATGGATGTAGATGGAGCATATCCATGTTGCTTGAGAAGGTTTCCTTAAATAGGCATGACCTTTCCAGTGAAAACAAGAAGATAATTCTTTGTTATTTATTTATTTATTTTTTTGAGCTTGGCATTGGATGCATTTTTGTAACTCATGATTACTGCAGGCACTGGCCCTTGAAGATGTAGCTTACAGTCATGGCAGCTTTTTAGGGTAGAATTTGGTAGCTCTGTTGGAATTTCATAGGGAGGCTGGCTTGCTTTCAGCATGGACTTTGTTTTGTCCTCTCTATAGCAGTTTTCTCCTTTGGAAATCTGGGTTATCCTTCCTTCTCCCTGTGGTATCAGGAAAGTCTGAGGTGTCTCTATATCTAAAGAAAGAACAGATTTCCTTTTCCTATGTGAAGAAGGTATGATGATTGCCTAGRTCTTTGTTTCGTTATATGGTAAAGATGCTTCTCCTTCTGTTGGATTTTGGTATTTGCTGGTGTGGGTGTCAGTGTCATGGTCAAACTGGGGACAGTGACTGTGGTGCTTCAGGGAAGCTGCTGGCCAAAGAGCAAGCAGAAGGGAATGTGGCAACAGTCTCCTCTTTGGGTCTCTTCTTTGGTTTAGGGAGGTCTCCAGCCTAATCCTGAAATCAAATCCCAAGTGTGACAGGCAGCTAATCCAGCCTATCCCAGGACGTCCTGAGGAATGAGAACAGGAGATGCAGATTTGAACCCCTGGCTGTGGTGTGTGTACTGAAATCTGCCTAGACAACTGGCCTCAGCTGTCCCATTGCTGTAGCTTTCAAGGTGTTAGAAAACTCTTGTATGAGCCCTGCAGCCCTTGCTTGTCTCCAGGTAAGCATAATAAGCTTGACTTTTGTCTGTTGTTCGATGTTACTTGGGGTTGCTTCTTGTGAATGTCATGTTTAAAAAGGAGATGATGCAAATACACTGAAGATGATGTAGCACAGAGCCCTGGTTGACCGGCGTTGATGGCAGAGTATCATGAAGTGGTTTATTTGGATTGTGGATTTTAGCTAATCCTCAGGGCTAGTCTGAAACAGAAATATTTTGCGTCTGTTTTCCGGAGCAGTTTCTTGCTTTAGAATTCCTGTTTCTTGATCTCCGTGTTCCTGAATTTTCTAACTGATATTCAGAGGCTTGTTGTACCTTTTTGTTCTAGGGTTGGTAATTTTACTTTAATTTCCAGAACAAGATCTTAAAGACCGTCCCTAAACCTGTGTGCCCCTGGGGCAAGAGTGAGCGTGTGGCATCCTCCACCGGGGAGCTGCCCAGGAATTCCTGTTGCTGTCAGATTTTGTTTGCTCTGTCTTCCTGGGTAGGATTTTGGTGCATATGGTCCCTCAAATAGTAGTGAGCTTCTTCATAGGCCACTTCTCAACCTTACAGAGTTTCTAGGTAAGTATTTCTCTAAGTGTAGGTTTGCCTCAGGTGCAGAAGCTGCTCGGTCTCAGCATGATGAGCCTCAGTCCCTGGGCACCCTGTTTATACACAAGTGTTGCAGGGTGGTGCTTCATATGGTTTGACACTTCATCACGAAGGCAGCTGTCCCTAACAAGTTACCACCAAAAAAGAAAGGCAATGAATTATGTACAGGCCGTGCTAGAGTGGCTGTGCTCTGGAAATGCCTTGCACAGGGAAGGGAGAATGGGACGTGGCAGCTCCTCCGGGCTGCCCTGCAGCTGAGCCTGGCCCAGCTGTACTGCCTGTCCTGGTGATGCCACCGAGACTTTCACCTCTGGGCACTGCTTAATTAGCCCCGCGTCCTCATCGCTGAAACTCTTCTCCTCGAATGCTGGCTCAGCACAGTGTGTGTGAAGATAATTGGCAGGGTACAAAAATCTGGGGATGTGGAAAACTTTCCTGTTACCTGGAAAGAGACTGAGCGGTGAAAATGCAAAGTGTCCTGCAGTAGAATTATGCTTATATATAATATACATTATAAATATATATAATATTACATATATATACACATTATAATTGAAAGCAAATTATAGAGTGTTCAGAGCCCTTGGATACGTTTTTGTCGTGGCTTCTGCTCGTGTTCATGGATTTCTCATGTAGCTGAATTAACGAGACTGGCCAATTCATTGCTGCAGTGAATAACCCCTGGGCAGCAATGAACGGGGCATGATTTTCATGAGCTATTTGGAAAGTTTTGGAAAGTATTTGGAAAGCAAAACGAAGTTGTGTTATTGCTTGGGAGAGAGGTGCGTAGTCACAGCTTGGATGGCAGGGAAGAAAATGGGGAGGGAATCTCAGAGCTCCTTTTCCTCCCTCGCTTCCAGTGTGGCCACGTCACTAGGGTGAATTAGACGGCCTGAGGCTTTCTTCTGTTGTGGTTGTGTATCTGCCAGACAGGCTCATGTATCCACGGGGTTTGTTCAAGGCAAAGAGCATTACAGAAATCAAAGCTCATCTCTYGGTTCCTGTTTATAGATTTAATCCTTTGTCTCTAGCAGCTAAATATCCCTGTATTCTTTAGCCTAGCCTTCGTTATTCTTATTGAGCTGCTCATAAGTCCCACTGCGTGTAGTTGCATAGCACTGATGTTAGGAAGAATAGCGTGGTGAAAGAAGCACAGAGTAATGAAATTGCCCACACTGCGTTGTTTGTGGAGAAGCAGAACTCCTGGAGCAGTGGGTTCAGTGGATCATCCTTACATCTTTCCTTGGAACTGAATGTCTTCCTTAACCCCTTGAGCCCCCAGGGAAGTGTCCGAGAGGACGCTGCTCGGGTGGAGCGGGCTGGTAGGACGGCCTGGGGAGTTGCACCCTCCTCCCATCTTGTGCTCTACCAACTCAGGGTGTTGATGAAAGATTCACTCTGCAGCTCTTGCCACTCTGGCATCTTTCTCCAGTAGCAAAATTCATTTGAAATTCCATACAAACATGGATCAGCATTCTGCTGTTAGGCTGTTTCCTATCTGCTTTAGGCCTGTGCAAGATGAGTAGTGCGATGAAGAAGGTTGTACAGATATTTCTATTCTTTTCATGCCTTTTCCTATGAGTCTTTATAGCTTCTGAGCCCGTGATGGTTCCACGTGCTCAGGCTTGCAACTGATTCACAKATCTGGACCTCCGCAAGCCCTATTTGCTTCTCGGGCCTACCTGTTTCAGGGATGTGCATGGAACTTGTGGATATTGGTGCAACCTGCATAGCAAAAAGTTTTCCTCTGAAGCACCTAATGGGTGAATGAAAAAAAACTCTTAATTAAAAACCTTCAAAAGGTTCCTGGAACAAAATAGCATTTAAAAATCTGTGCTTTACAAGTGGGGTATCAGTACTACTGGCTTGAACAGAGTTAGGCCACCTCATGTAGGCTGGTCCGATTGCTAACACCCCTTTTCTCTGTGGCCCCAGGGACTTGTTTCCAGTGGGTAACGGCAGTAGCTGGCCCGATGATAAATACCTGCTGAAAGGAGCTTCTATTTGGCTATGAGTTCCCACTATTTCTTTCTCATGATCTGATAGAAAATGAATAATACCCCCCCATACAAGAAGCAAGTCCTTTGCCAAATCTGTCGGAGTTCACCGTGGATGGTTTTATGGCTGCCTGCCTACTAGGTCAGGCTTTAAAACGTGGGGCTTGCGTCCATGCCGGCTGCCTGCTCGGGAAGGGATGCATGGCCGCGTCCTATGGATCCAGGGAAGCCTTGGGCTGGCTTATCCGTAGCACAGGGCTTTGCCCTTGGCTCCAGCTGCGTCTTCCACAGCAGTGCAGGCGGAGAGGGGGGTGCTGTCGCGCCGCTCGCTCCGCTGTGCGGCCGCACGCTTGGTCCGGTGCCACGGCGCGTGGCTGCGGGGGGCTGAGCGGCTGGAAACGGTGCTCATTTGTTTGTAGCCTRAGCTTTTTGCAGGGCTAGCTCCCCAGAGCGGCGCTCTGTGCAGGCGGGCGGCCCTTGGCGTGGGCCCGGGGCAGGGGAAGCACTTGCCGCTGCGGGGAAGCGAAAGGGGCCATTTGGGACCGTGGAGGCCGGACCCTGCGTGGAGCAAAGGCCATGGGGCAGCAGTGAGTGCCTGGGCTGGGGTCCTGGGCTGCGAAATGAGTTTAGGTGGGAGTCTCCTGCGCCCTGAGAAGTGCTGAGAGTGTCTGTTACCTGCCCCAATGGGAGGCAAAACGGGGAGGAGTGAAGATGCCAAGGAACGTGTTCCTAAGACTGTGTCAGGCCAGTCCAGGTGTGAGAGAGGCCAAAGCAATGAATCAGCTTTTCCTTTTGTTTTCCCCTCTTGTGCATGCAGCAACGTTGTCTGTTATTTATTCATTTTCTTTCCTCCTTGGTGCTGATTGTTGATCAGTACCCGCACGTCGCCTCTCAGGAGCCCGGCAGGCTCGAGGAATGACGTGGAAGGAGACGCGTGCGGAGCGCCAGGAAGAGAAGCAGCTGAAGAGACTTCTGTGCCCCTGGGGGGAGCGGGGCCGTGTCTCGCTCTTGTTGTGCTGTGTCCCGGTGTGTAGGGAACCGGGGTGTCCGTGGGCACTGCGCTCCCCGCACACGTGTGCGGCTGCACRCGGGTCCCACCGCCTGTGTGGGGCCGTGGGGCCCGTTGCGTGTCCGACACCGATGTGCTCTCTCCATCCCTCTCCTCGCGCCAACACTGCTTTGCAAACAGGGTGCTGTTGCTCTGTCCTGCAGAGAAGTGGGGGAAACGTTTGCTGAACGTGCTTCATTTCCACCGCCCATGCGGACTCGTCGAGCGGTTCGCGTCCTTCCTTTTGTTATAAAGGGGCATCTCTCGTTTTCTACGTTCAGCTCTATAGCGGAAGCCGCGATAATTCTGCTCAAGTGACTCTATGCTGGGTCCCAACCAGAAACTAGCAGCCAGAAAACTTTTACACAGGTTGACGAAATGAACCCGTTCCCTTTTCAGCTTTTTCCTCTCTGTGAATATTCCTTCTCAACTCTTATTTTTCTGTAGGTTATGATGTGAAATAGCTTCTGTTTTCTTGGCACGAGAAGGGTTCGTTGTGAAAGCTAGGACTATAAGGATATGTGTCAGGAAAACTGGTCTAGTCTTTTATATTTCTGTGCTGGTAGAAGGCTGAAACCTTTTGATTACTGATTTGGATATAAACCTGAGTGTCTGCAAGTGTGATGTGGTAATACAGGCAACAGATGCTTGTCTTTAATGCTTTTGATAAAAATCTAAAGCTAAAGAAAAATAACATTTCATATTTTTTTCACTGAATTGAGTAGTGTGTGCTAAAGCACTCCTAGCACTGCTTGTGCTCGTGTTTGCCTTGGGCTCACAAGGAAAGCAAGAACAACTTCATAATGAAGAGCTGATGAGAAATCCATAAATTCCTTGAAAGATTTGGGCTGGGGGGCAGATGAGAGGTGTAATTCTGCTCCAGAAATGATTTGGCTGTTTGAGCGACACACGTCTCCAAAAATGCAACACTCTGGCTGCCCTTTCCAGTTTGGGTATTTTTTTTTTCCTTTTCTTTTTCTTTTTTTTTTCCCCTCTCTTGGAAGCAGCCTGACACCTCACTGCACAGGAACTTATTCAGGAGGCCTTGTCTGGCCAGCAAGAGATGCGTTGCACAAGGGTCTTTGGGGTTCTGGAGTTCATCGTGGTGTCAGCTGGGTTAAAGTGATAGCCTTGCTCCACTTGCATGAGGAAAGAGTTCTCAGGGGTGTGGGGAGGCTGATGATCCTGCCAAAGGGAGAAAAATAAATTGGTCCTCTCAGAATGGGCAAAACTGGGACCTTGTCTGAATTTTGCTCCCTGTTTCGGTTTATCTCATAGCAGCTGCTTCCAGCTGCCCTCTGGATCATGCCCCCCTGGCCTGGTGCTGGTGACTCACTTGGCTGGGATGGTTTCCACACTGTGCGAAAGATTCATTTCCTAGGGAGTAGCACTAGGAAGAGGAACAAAATCTGGTGTGTTTGATTCCTGTAGTGAAGRCTATTTTGTGTCTGTTTGATTAGATTGCTTCTTTCTTTGCTAATGCACCAAATATAAATGGAGGTGTTAGTTCAATACACTCGAAGTTGCAAATGTCAGAGGATTCAATAGCTTTATCTTTCTCTCCACAAATCTGATTTGTTTTTAAGTACTACTGCTAAATCTAATGATGCAGTAATTCTTGTTAATTGTAAGTAACTAAACTGAGAGAGACTTTGTATGATTTCTGCCCCCCCCCCTTTCCACCTTCCTTTTAAAAAGGGAGTACTGGTTGGCAGCTGTTTTGAAAGTATGATATGAAGTCTCAAATGGCTTAGTCTAAATATGTCATGTACAAAGTTTATATTCAGCTAAAATATAATTGTTAATGTTTTCTGTCTGCAGTGTTTTTGGAGCAGATTTGTATCTTTCAACCTGACAGCAGAGTTCAGTGCAGTGAAGATAAAGGAGCTGACACCGGAGCCTGGGCTTGTGAGGATTTCCTTGTGGCCTCRTGTTCAGTTTGAGTTTCTTTGTCTCCTGAATGACAGTCTGAGGCTTTTCAGGCCCCAGGGGGGTCTGCAATGGGACAGACATCTGTGCTTAAGATGCTCGCCTGGCCTGTCTGCCCGCGCAGGAGGATAATGTGTAGAGAATGGGATATTTTTTTTCTTTTTCCCCTCGGGCTCCCGTTGAGCCCAGTGGAGCCGATTCCCCCTCCATCTGCTTCTCCATGAGCACTTGTGTGGCACCATTGCCCGAACTGTCGGAGCAAGCACGTGAGCGGTAGCGGGCTGGCCCGGGACGTGCAGGCCGCTCAAATAACGTGGGTGCTGCCGGGGCTTAAAACACTTAGCGATGAATCAGGCGYTTGGGAAGGCCTTGAGAGCACAAATGATGGAAGGAACTTTTACTCACTGAAGCCTGACTCAGTGCTCTTATCAGCTGCCCGGTATGTGGCGAAGCTCTGGTTTTTGCCCTCGGCTGCTAGAGCTGCTGTTTGTTCATGCCCTCACCTATTCCGTGTGTTTTCGTTCCGGCTCGTGTGGTAACGTGGGATCCTTGTGTTCAGGGCCAATCTGGCTAACGGGCTGGGCTAGCAGGCAGTTCCCTCATGTGCTAACGGCGTTTGTGTCGTGTTGCAGCATGTGGTGAGGGAGCTATACATCAAAAATAGGAGCACCCGGAACGTGGGGTTGATCTGGCAGGTCTTTCTTGCCCTTGAGAATTGATGCCTTCCAAAATGGTTTCAGCATTAGGTGTTTTTTTGTGGGGAGGAAGCGGGGGAAAAAAATCTAGAGAGATGCTTGCTGCTCTCGCTGTGAGGTCTTCCCGTTCCTGCTTGTGACAAAGGAACGAATTGTGTTTCTTGAGCAGGGTGTGCTGAGGTTTGGCTCAGTCGCTGCCCTCAGTGTAGGGGTGAGGGTGGAGAGGGCAGGGAACGTGTGTGCGTGGTTGTCCATTGATCTTACAGGCCTGCATGGAGTTTTTTTTTTTTTTTTTTTTTTTTTTCCCAAAGCTGTTTCCTCTGATGCAATTCTTGAGTTGATAAACTTGTTTCTTTGGACATTAACACACTCTTCCTATCCCCAAACACCTTTCCGATTGTCCTTTCTTATCCCCTTCTCCCGCCTTCCCTATTTTTGGCAGACTGACCTAGCATTAGCTTCTCCTGCGGCGGGCCCGTAGCTTGCAGGGGGCTCCCGCTTCAAGCTTTGGAGGACGGGCTGTTCCCGAGCACATGACGCTCCTGGTGGCTTTTGCTCCTCTGGGAGACACAAGGCGCTGTGTGCGGAGGGAACAAGCGGCCCAGTGTGGCGGGCGGCGCGGGGAGGCCTTGATGGCCGCTGGCGGCCCGAGAGCTCCGCGTTTCCACCGCTCTCGCGAACGCGCGGAGCGGCGCCGGGCCCAGCTTTCTGTGGCGTTGTGTAAGCGATCGGGGCGCCTGAATTATTCACTCCTCCCCGGCCTGCTGTTGGGATTAAATTCCCCGTGTGGCGTTAAGGCACCGTGCCAGCACCCAGTGCTGAATTCCATTGTTTTGCGTGCCCCGGAGGCGTCCCGGCGCTGTGGGAGTTCTGGAGAGCGGAGGAAGCGTGCGGGGCGGGAGGCCGGCCCTTGGGCTCGCCTGTTGCCGGCCCCGTGGGCGCCCTGCRCTCTGTCCCTCTGCCCCAGAGGTGGCACCAGCTTCCTCCTCCCTTTAAGTGGTGGTGGACGAGTTCTCCCTCGTTTGTGTCTGCCTTGCAGCCTGTCTGAGGCCTCACTGGGTTCCCAAGGCGCCATCTCTCTCTCTACCACCCTTTCTTATGTGGTGTTCGGTATCCCATATGTGTTTTGCCTGTGTGGCATAGATTGCTCTGTAAAAACACGTCCTCGTTATTTTAAATACAACCTGAGGTTCTTCTCTTTTCCACATCCTGAGTTCTCCGGGGTCATTGTGCGAAGAAGCGACCATGTTTTTTTCATTTTCTCAGCAGATACATTTCCGCTATTGTCCTCATGGAAACCATTTCCCACTTGCCCGCAGTGGTACTAATCTGAATAATTTTATTGCTAAATGTTTAAAAGATCTCTGCTGTTCACGGCATCACGACTCATGAGGGCAACCTACTGCACAGCTCATACGTTTAGAGGAGAGCATAGGAGAGCCTTGCTTCTCTTTGAGAGACTTTCTGCATGTATGTGGTTGATGAGAAGGCAGAAGACATCCGTGCTCCTCTTGGATCCCCTTTGTGCTTTTTATTTATTTATTTTTCTTTTTTTTTCCTTTCATTTTAAGCAATTACAGCAGGTGGCTGGTCCCCAGAGGTTTTTTTGCTCTTTGCCCCTGGTGGCTGGTAGATGAGTGGGGTTTTGGGTTCTCTTCCTGCCTATTTTTCTCCTCCATATGGCAGTGTAAATTGGCCTTTTCTTTACCTCCTTTTCCTTGCCCGGACTCTCCTGGTGATTTGGTTGTATGAATCATCCTTCACATTGAACTGAGATGTTGTCTAGTYGCTCTGTTGAAATTTAAAAACTAGTGTATCTGACTAGAGCCTAATATGAGTAATATGAGCAATTTGACCAATAATTCCACTCAAAAACAGGCTTCTGTAGTCAAGGTGACGACTAAGTGGTTCCGAGTACAAAATGGCAGACGATTCCTCACCCTGCCCTGTGCACTTACTGCCCTCTTGGATTTCAGTGCTTTTTTATAAAGTGCTTTGGGTCTCTCAGGTCTGACAAGAGCTGGAGAAAATGGAGCTCTCTTCAGGGGAGAAACCAGGTTCTTTCCRATCAGAGGCACTGCTGGATGCTGCGGGAGGGCCCTTTCCTGCTGGCTGGTGGGAAATCTCTCCTGCTGAGCGGTTCCCAGAGGTGGCGGCTCTGGGAATTGTGGCTCGTTGCCTCGGTTTGCCCTGTGCCGCTGCTCTTTGGATCCCTGGGGAACAGCGATGGAGAAGGATTTTTTTTTCTGTCTTTTTGCCCCTTTCCCTCATATGTATAGCAGGGGAATATGCCATTATTGCAGTGGTCCCTTCAATATCACTCGCTGTGACTTTTCTAGAGCAAGTAGCGGTGGGGATGTGGTGTAACCCTTTGGAGAGGGAAGCAAATCACAGATCCCAGGAAGGCCTGGATGTGATGGTGGCGCACGCAGGCTTGTGTCGCTAATGGTGATCGAATTAAAATAGCCTGGAGCAGGTGAACAGGGAGTGATGGCGCCCTTTTAGTCCTCCCTGCGGGAATGGGGAGGGAAGCAGTGCTCCCTGTCAACAGAGAAGAGCAAGAGGAAAGGGAAACTTGATCTGAAAGGAGCTTTCTTTTGGCTTTTAAAGTTGAATGAGTGGGAAAGGAGACAGCAGACTGCAAAGGTGTTCTTCTGTGAAGGAGGCAGTGCTGTTTGTGCAGGAGCCATGAGCAGATGAGCTGCTCTGCTTCCTCATTCGCACACAGGGCATGGAGGTGTGCGGGGGGTTCTGCCTTTTGGCAGTGTGCAAAAGCGTTCAGTCCATCCCGAAGGAAATGCATGAGCTGGTGGAGCTGGGCTCGAGTGGCGGAGCCTAAGTTTTGTCACTTAGGCTGGATAGTGGTGCTTGGCCCTGAGAAGCAGGAGAGCACTAGGGTTGCAGATCTTGCTTCTGTGCCTGTCAGCAGGTACTCCTGAGCTTTGCAGTTTTTAATTTTTTTTCCTTTTTTTTTTTTTTAAACAGTAGTGGAAGAAAGAATTTTTTTTTTCTCTTTCCTTCCCTTTGCCTCCAGGAGATTAACTATTGCATGAAAGGAGCACATTTCCAGCCCCTTCCCTCATACTCCTGATTTACTGAGAAGCACTGGGAGAGGAAAGCAGTCTCATTCAGCCCGTGATTTGCATGTGTGGAACCCCCTGTCCTGAACACGTACAGTGCCTCTCTCCGCAGCTGCTAACAGCTTTTCCGTGCAGCAGCAGCATCTGTCTGAAATTCCAACATCTTCAATTTTTTTTTTCCTGCTGCTGCTTTCAAGCTGCAAATAATCCTCCAGGCACCAGCACTATCTATCTCTCAATCAACTCTAACTGATGCAATGCTGTCCTCATACTGGTTGGGATTTGGGAGGTTTGGTGTTTCACACAGGAGGATTACAAGCTGCATTTTGACACAAATGTTTGTACATTGCAAATGATGGTGTTGGCGCCTGAAGACTTGATTTGTTGGGTACTAGGAAGATACTCCATAAATCAAGGGACTTTTCCAGGCCTTTCTTCCTTTCCCAGACAGTTTTAACACTACAGATCCCCACAGCTGCTGGCTAGAAATTTTAGGCAGGTGTAAGGTTTAGTTTTTGGTCAGGTTCATGTAGATATATATGTGTACATAAAACATATGTACATGAACACCCTGTTCATGTCATAGTTTGGGTGCCTTTCTGCAAGACTTGATTTTTGCTGATCTTTATTCACATTTTTAAATTATAAACCAAAAGTTTTGCTATGTGTTTTTGCCGGGGCATGTGAAGTAGGAACGTTCCTACCAGCCCTGGAATGTGAGGAGGTTTATGATGCTCCTTAGCTTCCAGTAGCGTGTTTGGCAGTGTGAAGGTTCACACATGCAGCTACTTTGCCATTTGTGAGGGGAACTCCAGTATTTCAGGGAATTAAACTCTGAATTAGGCTCTAGTTGATGCCTGCTTTGGCATTTCTTAAAAGCTGGAGTCTTGCGCTCTCGCTCTCTCACCATGCTGCAGTCCTGCTAAGAGGTAATGAAAACATTAATAATTGATGCCAGGTCATATTCCAGGATGAGGTGGAATCTCTCTGCTCTTGTGAGTGTGCAGATCTGGCTGCTGGAGGCTGCAGCATGAAGGATCAGTGCAAGACCAGTTCTAAAGTAGGGATTAGTTCTAAAGTAGGGATCCGTGGTGACTGTGGGTATTTGGAGAGCTCTGGAACGGGCTGCCCGGAGAGGTTGTGGAGTCTCCCTCTGTGGAGACCTTTGAAACCCACCTGGATGTGATGCTGGGCAATGTGCTCTGGGTGACCTTGCTTGTGCAGGAGGGTCCAACTGGATGATTTCCAAGGGTCCCTTCCAACCTTAATCATTCTGCTAGGCTTAGCAGTGGAGTCTTCAGCATGTCTCGCAAAGTCCTTGGCATCTCTTCGTGACAGCAGAGCACAGGTCCCTAGTGAAGGGTGTTACTCTCTTTATTTTTCCTGACACAGCCATGGATGTCATGGACAGAAGCACTGCAAACAGAAGGGATTTATGTGTGTTTGTGTAAATCCAGCAATAAAAAATAACAGCATCTGTTTCTGCGGGTCCTCGCCAATTACTGATCTGAAAAATAGCTGCCAAGTGTGGATGCATTTAATTGATGGAAATGCCTTTTCCATGCCCTCCCCTCTCCCCCACTCCCCGATTCTCACAGCTCCACCAATAATTAGCTAAATGAGCAGGCTGGCATGGCTCTGGATACCCATGGCTATTGCTTATAACGTAGCCTCTTGCTCTTGAAAGAGCTTGATTAAACAGCCCTGCTTCTTGCTGGAGCTGAAAGGGGCCCTAGTTGCTCCCAGCTTCTGAGCGATGAGGTGAGGAGAAGAGCACGAACCAACACGGCTTCCATCTCCTTAGTCCGTGCAGTGCCAGCTGCATTGGAGGTCTCCTGACATAGCCATGAAATGTGATGGAAAAAATGAGACTTTCTTCTGTCTTCCTTCAGTAAGCCCTTTTAGAATCAGTTCTTCAATAGAGTAAAACCCCTGAATCTTGAAGCAGTTTTAAAGGAGACCATACAAGAGGCTAAAAATCTATGTATGTCCAGGATCAGTATTCCTCCAAGAAAGAGCTTTGCAGACAACTCACCTTGGTGCAGTTTTGCTATTGGTTTAAGCCCATCTGAGACTACTTCCACTAAAAGAAGAGTCTTGCTTTCCTTCTGATTCCTGCCTTATAGCCCTACACCCTTCCTGCCACAGGTGCGAAGGATTAAGTGGTCCATAATGACCACATTTGAATGCAAAGCTAATCCTTCTCCTTTCTGGGAGATTAGCTTTCAGGAGGATCTGCAAGCTGATCTCCCTCACCGTGCTCTTGTGCCATCCATCCCTGCTGCACAGGCATGAGGTGGAGCAGGGATACCCATGTGGGAGTGGGAGGAGGAGGAAAGGATGGTCCCTTTTGGAGGTAGCGAGGCCTTAGGTTGGCCTAATCAGGCTGTAAAACTGCTCTTAGAAGAAGGTGTTTCACGTCGGTATGGGATTGAGCAAAATTGAGTTTTAGTCTCTTTGAACCCCAGCTGACGAGTTTTGAAGGAAGGGAACAAACAGCTGAGTTCGTGGGGCTGCAACTGTTAGAGCTTTGAATGAAAATGTCATCTAAATTTGACAAGAATCCTTTAAAAGTTAACACAAACAAAAGCCCCCCAAAAGCGGTGATGCTTTGACTTGTCTTCTTGTCCACTTTTTGCCATGGTGCCTTTGGTCTGCTCCAGTTTGGGAATTTGCTCTGGCACCAGTTTCTCAGCTGCTCTCATGTGAAGTGCTTGTGTGTTCAGTGGGAGGAGGGCTCCTTTTTTTGGGTTGTTTGGGTTGTTGTTGTTTTTTTTTTTTTTTTTTTTTTTTTTTTTTTTTTTTTTTTTTTTTTTTTTTTTTTTTTTTTTTTTTTTTTTTTTTTTGTTTCCCTCAGATGAATGTGCCACATTCGAGGAGGAAACGTGATGCTGTAATTTCAGGAGTCGGGTGTTTTGAGATCTCTCCTGTTCTGCATTTCTGCTATAGGTTTCGGAAGGGAACTGTAACTACTCAATGCAAATAAATCTCCAGGGTTTGCACAGGGAGGAGTTTTCAGACTAAATCCTGAATGAAACGAGATTTATGTGAATGTGCTGTGACAGTTCCTTCCCACACGTGCATGTTTATGAACCCAGCGGTAATTTCAATTGCATTTAGAAGTGATTTTAGAAAGGGGAGAGGGAGAAAGAGGGAGGACTAAAATGCCGCCACTTTCCTGGAAGCTCCATGAAAAACAGTGAGAACAGTGAGGTGGATCYGGATGAGCGCCCTGTGGAGGGAAAGGCGATCGGGATTTGTGTGCCCTGCACTCCCTATGGATCAAACAAATGGATAGGCAGCCCATGCAGCTCCGGACCAGCCACAGCGCCTGCTGCCCTTTGCCTGGTGGGAATGTTGGAGGGGGCAGCGCGAGACAGGAGCTGTGGTTAGTGCTGCGGGAAGCCGGGATGGGGAATAGCCAGGGGGACAGAGGACACTGAGATACGAGAGACTGGTCGGAGTTGTTTCCGYGGTTGGAACAGGGACTTGTTTGGAATGGAGGATGGATGAGGCTTTGATGCTTTTGTGTGGCATTGGCAGGAATGTGGGATCTGGGGCTTCCAGACCTCCTCTGGGGACGTGTGTATGTGTTTGTCTCCTTCCAGTGGCTCCCGAAAATCCGTGAAGACAATAAGGTGGGACTCGGGCTCTGCAAGGAGCTTTTCTTCTATCCGTGGGGCTGTAACTGYCCTTGAGGCTGCAAAAGGCAGGACMACTYGGCAGCAGYGAGATCTGCTGCGAGCGGGAACCCCGTCGGCTCTYGCCTGCTCAGGGCCCTGCGGCCACTTGGGTCTGGKGCAGCAGCCCTGCATTTCAATGCTGCTCCAACCACCAAGATCCAGCACAACTGTCCTGCCCTTTCCCAGACCTGCATTGTTCCTAGGACCTCTTGTTTGATTCCAGCCTTATTTTTATGGTTGAAGGCTGTATTTATAGTTGGGGATGGAGAACGGTATGAGAATATTGCAACGTCTGATACTGCTGGCACACTCTCGTTTTATTTTCCATTAATGCATAAAGTTCTTGGCCTTTCTGGGTGGATTGCAAACAGCAGCAGCTTTTCCCTTATAAGCAGGACCAGTGCTCTGATCTGGGCCAGGCTTAAGAATTCAGACCACTTAAAGGTATCTTGTGGGATAAATCAGCTCTCCACAGTAACATGACCCTTCTTAGAAACGCCTTGAAGAGCGGCTGGTCCTGCTTCTGTGCGTGGCTAAATGGGAACAGTAATTTACTGTAAATGCGGTGCTGTGTCTGTGTTGCAGGGCTGGGCTTTGTTTTTAATCCTCCCGTCTTCCTGGAGCGCTCTCCTGCCTTCTTGCATGCAGCCCCCCCAGTGAAGGGCAGGTCTGTCTTCCTTTTGCCTTAAACTTCAAACAAAAGCTCTGAAATTTGCCTCAAAACTGCCTCAGGAAAGAGGGCTCCCTCCCCTAGGAGAGAAGGAGGCTCCCATTAGTGCTCCATTCCTCCTGCTTTTAACCCCCTTCTAGCTGCAACCCTGGTTTGCCACGTGGTTCTTCATTCCTCCTTATGTATTTTGGGTCCGGGCCGGGTTTGGTGCTGGCTCTAATGTGTTATATGGGGTAGTTTGCCTGGAGCGGGTTTGTCTGGGAGCTTGGGCAGGGTTCGTCCCTTTCCATACACTCAGGGAATTAGGGGTGAGGACGACTCCGGTGCCAGCCTCTCCAGCCCAAGTTAGTGTTGCAGGAGATGGGTGCAGCAGAAGCGAGTTCCAAGGAGTCAGTGCTTAATGACTGAGAAAATCTGTTATTTTAAAGCTTAAAAAGTTATTTTTATATGTTTAACTTTGATAATAGAGGGACTTGGCATACAGCCACATCAGATTGAGAGTGTTTGTGGCTCGGAGAAATGCTATTCAGGTGGAGGGTGGGCGTAAGGAGAAAAACCAAGGCGTATTTTGTGCTGCAGAATGGCATGGTGCTGTAGTAGGAATCAGCTCGGCCTGGTTTTGTGTGCGTGCGCCTAACTGCTGTATTGAAAGGTTTGCTCTGATTTAGTTTAGGTGTGCTTGACTTTTTTTTTTTTTTTAAATCGGTAAACACGTAGCACTTTAGTATTTTTTGTCGTTTTTCTGCTGCGCAGGAGAGGGGCGAGTGAATGTGGAAGGGTGAAGGCCCCTGCCTTTACCTGGCAGCTGTCGCGAAGCTTGTGCAAGGGAGTATCTCCCTAATGAACACRCTGTGACGTGGGGATTTACCTGGGTCAAAGGCAGCAGCAGCCGCGTCGCCGCCCTTCGCCATTCGGAGCAGGAGCCAAGGAGCAAACGCAGCTCCATGGCTTTGGGGACGGGCGGCTCCGACTCCGGCACATGCGCGGGCACCGGCGGCTGGCGCAGCCCTCGCGGCAGGAGCCCCGTCCGGCGCCGAAACGTTCGGTCTTGGTGGCRCCTCTGGATCTTGGTGCCGCCGGGCGGCGAGGGAGCGTTGCCACCACCATGTGCTCTGCGGCGTGATCACGGAATCCCAGAAGGGCCGAGAATGGAAGGGACCTCTAGGGATCACCCAGTGCAACCCCCCGCTCCAGCAGGGACACCCAGAGCACGGGGTACAGGGCGGCATCCAGGCGGGTTTGGAAGATCTCCAGGGAAGGAGACTCCACAGCCTCCCTGGGCAGCCTGTGCCAGGGCTCTGTTGTTGCTGTTATTTCAATATTCTTCCAAACCAGTGTGCTCTTTCATGCCGGTGCCCCGGTTTGGCAGAGCTGAGAGGTTCGGCAGGGACACATTTCCCCTTCAGTGCGTGGCTCCCTTTGGGAATGCTCCAGCTGGAGCCCACGCTGGAGGTGCTCCCTGTTTATCCTGCCAGGTGTGATTAGCGCCCTGGCCCCTTTGCCATCGGTGCCATTTCTGCGGGAACGAACGTGTATCCAAGCGAGGGAGGCTTCCCGCCTTCCCCTGCCCCTTGCGATGCCTCCTGTGAGCAGAGGCCTGTCCCGCTGCCAGAGCTTTCCTTGAGGGCTCCCCTCTCCTGCATAGGCTCCCTTTTGTTTGCTGCAGTTGCAGGAAGAGCAGCTTTCCAGGAGGGAGACGAAGGGGCCAGACTTAGTGGTCTTAAGAGCGTTTTTTTTTTTTTCTCTTTCCTTTATTTTCTTTTTCCTTTGTGTGTGTGTGTGTGTGTGTGTGTGTGTGTGTGCGCGCGCGCGCGCAGAGGGATGGCTGGGGAGCGGCTCCGCGCTAACCGCTTCCAGATGGAGCTGCTGGAGCACAAAGGTGGCCAGTGTGCCGGGGCGGCGCTGCCGGAGCCCCGCTCCCAGCCCCCAGCGCTTCCTGTGCAGCGCCGAGGAGGAGGCCTAATCAGAAGCAGCCGCCAAGGAGCCTCCCCTTCCTCCGCGGAGCSTTCCCGGCCTTCCCGCCGGCTCCCTGCTCCCTCCCTGCGCAGGCCRTTTCAGCCCTTCCGCCAGCCCGGGYTGTTCAGCCCTGCCGCGTGGAGCAGCGGCTGCTCCGCGGGGAAAGCGGGGAACTGCTCTGGGGATCYGCGGCGTGGGCCTGGGGCAGGGGGTCTGTACCTAGGGCAGCTTCCTAGGACCAGGCCGGGAGGTGCGGGGCGCAGAGCCCCCTCAGAGAGCCCCCTTGGCCTGGGCTCCCTTCGCCTTTCTTCGTGATGATTTTCCTAAAAGGCCAGCATCATTTCATGTCGTCGTGGCCAAGCGACAAATCAGTTTCGCTCTTTCCTTCAGCAAGTCGTATAACAAATGATTTCTTGTTGGAAAGAAAGTGTGTGCAGTTTTCCTGTWAGCCTTTTTGCAGATACCCAGAGGCTGTCGCTTCAGCAGCCAAAGATGTTCTTCATCTGCCGACTTCCCTGCTGTATCCGAGCTCCTTCATCTCTCTTTCCTGTTTTCTCCCATATTCTCCATCTTCTGAGCAAGCATAAGCCGCGAAACTATTTGCTATGGAGAAATTCTGTAGCCTTCCTCACCTTACAGAACTGGGAGCTGTTGTGGAGTTTCATGCTCTGCGTTGCCCTGAAACGGGTGCATTAGCAGGAATTGTGTGTGACGTGTCCTCTCTGTGCCGTGTAGTCACGGCATCTAAATGTGTCCCCAAAACTGGATTTTAAAGCCTTGTTAGGACTCCTGCCCTGCTTCTTGCAAGGTAAGAGCAGGAGTGAAGCCATTTTAATGTTATACTGCCTATCAAAAGAGGAGGAGGATCAATATTCTGTGCTAGTGATTTCCAGGCTTGCAGATCGTCCTTGTAGTTGTTCGATCATAGATGCCCCGCAGCGCACAGTGTTCCCAGATGTTTCAGATTGCACTGGCTGTGTTGTTGGGTATGGGTATGGTCTTGTTGGATATACCATGTGTATATCTCACAGGGTAGACATGCAGAGATGCTGACATATGTAGTCTAAAAAAACCCCATTTTTCATATTTAAAATTCTATTAAATGAATGAAATAACATCTCTTTGAGAGGCCAAAAACCTCCCTTGACTCATCTGGAAAATGAAGAGCCCGGTTCATGGAAAGCATCTTCTGACCTCCAGAAATCTACTTCCTTACCAAAAAATAAAAAGAAAACCCTGAACTATTGTAAAGAATCTTTGTAAAATACTTGTTCATTTCTTCATTTTAGCTATAAAAGTGCATTTTGTATAGGGAAAGCTTTCCTTCCCTCTGCAAAATTATGAGCATCATCTGGGTAGCCTCCTATGGACATTTGTCAGCTTAGAATCCAAATGTGTATCTGTAAACTTGATATATATTAAGTTTTTAACAGACCTGAAAGATTAAATGCTGCTTTTTTGTATGTGTTCATTCAATTCAATTTTACAGTTCCTTCTGCGTCAAGTGATTAGCGTTCTTGTTGTAGGTATGGAGTTTCTCAGAAGTGCCAGGAGATTGGAATTAAGAGGATGCATATTTCAAATGCACCTTCTTTCTGCATTCTCATAGGTCATATTTGTAGGGCTTTTCGAAAACTTTATTTTATTTGGGGTCCATCTGTAATTGAGCAAATTGGTAAGACAAAGTGGAAGGAAGAGAGGAGATGTGTGCGTGGCTCCAGGCTGTCACAGCGCGAGGCTGAGCAGCAGATTGAGCTGGAAACGCGCATAAACACACAGAAAAAAAAAMCCAGTTCCTTTCGACCCACCCGAGTTGTCTGATCCCATTCACCACATGGGGAAGCCAAGTTGTTAACTTTTCCCCTCTTCCTGGGGGATGTGTCCGCAGGGCCGGGGAGGCTCCTGGGCGGAGCAGCATGTAGGGCCGCAGCTCCAGTCCCACCTGAGGGAGACGGAGGCGAGGCTCTGTGTCGGGAGCGCAGGCGGGAGACCCGGCGCTGCCCCTCCGAGTGCTTCCCATCCCGCCACACGCCCCAGCTCGGCTCCTGCTGCTGGAAACCGCAGTATTTTTAGGAGCAGGGGAAACCTGGCAGGCGGCGGGGCCGGAGGCCGCGGTCGCCCAGGCGACGGGGCCAGAATTCCAGGAAGGAAGAGGGGCCGCCTGAGGGCCGCCGGATGCGCCTGCCGCTGCAGGCCGCCCCGGGGAAGGCCTGGCCATTTCTCTGGATGGGATCCGCCTCTCACTCCCCTTGGTGCTTTGGGAAGAGCCCCAGGGGCGCAGCTGCTCCGGGCTCCTTTTCCCAGAGCAGGCTCCTCCGGTGCGGAAAGCCGCATCCGCGCCGGGAAGCGCAATGTCCCAAGTGAGCAAGCACCGTGGGGTGGCCTGTGCGGAGCGCCGTGGCTTTTATCGAAACCCTCTTGCTCTTAATCCTTAGATGTACATTAAAAAAGGGAAAAAAAGAGTGAAATGAGAGTCCTGTTACATCTCTCTAAGCCGTGGTTTTGAAGTTAGTGCACTTGCAAGGAAGCAAATAAATGGGCCTCTTCTGCTGCGTGACGTTTATGTAGTTGGAGCGTGGCCAAAACCAAGAACCAAATTTAATTGAAAGTGAGGATGGCTAAAGGGAAGCGTCCCACACTATAGATGCAGTTATTGGAACTGCAGAGCGATTAGAGAGCACTATACATCAAATTAGGATAAGTATCAAGGGAGAAGGGTGACATTAAGATCCATTTAAAAATTACTTTAGTTCAGTTTTTTTATTAATAATCCGTAGTTCAGCCTCAGATGCTGCTTTTCCCATTAATTTTGTCTACAGATAATTTGAAGTAGGGAGATGACACAAGCAATCAAGGAGGCAATCTGAATTCGTCATGCACACTTAGACAAAGAAATGGGTATTTCCTTTTCCTTGGCTTACAGTAACTTGTACAAGAAGGGCTTTAGAGAAGACATACCTTTCTTGTTATTAGTAGGTAATAAAGTCAAGGCATTTATATTCTTCCTGGGGCTCTGTCACAGTTAAATTGAAAAAATACTTTGTTGGAGCCCCTGAACCACAAGGATTCTGTCTTTCCTGCTATGGAAGAAACAAAGCCAAAATGATGGTGAGCCCACTAAGCCTCTGACAGCACTGCTGGTGTTGGGGTCTGGCTCACGAGCTTCCCTTTTTTTGCATTTATCTCTTTGAGATTAATAGCTTTAGCTGCTGATGTTTCTTTGCTTCCCCTCCTCTTCCTTTAAAAAAAAATCTTATTCTTTGTGTTTTAGAAAAAAAAAAATGGTTTCTGTTTGTCTACTGTAAATACCTGGTAAATGTGTAGCCTGTGCTATTGTACCACTTAAAAATTCCATTTTGCTCTGGGGACGAATAAGTAACTTTTTGCCTCCTTTATTTCATTGATCTTTGCAGACCAGATGTTTCTGGCTTTCTTATGCTGGAGCTCCTCATCTCCACTGCTGTCCATGGAGGAGAGAGGAAAACTCGGATTTCTCCTGTCAATCTTGATGTTGTTGCTCAGAAATTATAGGCAGTTGTGAAAATTAGATGAATTACATGAACTCCATGGCATTTTTCTCAGCATCRTCAGCAAAATAGGCATAATGAGAACCCACAAAGATCATGCTTGGTTCCATTTCTACCGTTATCTTTGCAGCCCGAAGGACTTCACAATTTTTTGCATTTGAAGCTTGGGTTCAGCAGACACTGGTTCTGTTTCTAAGGAAATATGAGTTAATTTGCTAAGCTAAAAATTCCTGCTGCTGGTGGTTTAAGGCTGCAGGCTTTCAGTGCAGTTTGGTAGACAAAAAACAATTGCCAATTAGGCCTCTCTGATCGAGTTTTCTGGCAAAAGGGCGAGTCCATAATTGAAGATTAATTTGTTTGGGAGTCAAGTCAGGTCAAAGAGAATTATTGCCCATTTGAGCTAAAATTTAGCTCTAGGGGACCTCTAAACCTTTCAGCTATGACATTTCATGTAGATGATGAGTACTCCGCTCCCCTGTCCCTTTTCCACAAGTAGCAGAACATGTAGAACTGGTCATTTCTTACTGGTGAAATCTGATGTAGTGTGTTAGTTTTCTGTCTTTTTTCCTTCCCGCTTTGGTGCAGGTTGTGAGCAGCTGAGAAATGSCCCTCCGCAGTAAACTAAGTAATGAAGCATCCCGATGGCGATTTGATTTGATTTCCGTGTGCTAGCACCGCCTAACGAAATTTCTCTGCCAACGTCTGGCTGCGTTTTGGTGTGGAAAGGGCAACGTAATTGTTGGGAGAGAGCCGGSAGGGAAGGGGTATGAGCTGGGGCTCCCCTAGTCCCACTCAGCTCTTCCTGGAAGACCCGCTYCCGTTGTGCATGTGGGCAGGGTATTTACCCGGGTTAAATCGCAGCACACTCTCATTTCACCCTCATCTTAGGGAGGTGGTTTTGTGCCTGTGCAGGCACAGAAACCAAGGCACGATCCTTGGTTTCTGCTTCCTTGTGTTGTGCAGATCCCTTGCTACCTAGCAGGGATTTTTCTCTCTGGTTTTAACTGGATTGTTCTGTTTCAGTCGTAGGAGTTTTAACTCTTTCACTTCTTGCTCTGCTTCGGCTTCAACAAAAGCCGGCCCTGTATGGAATAATGATGCAGCGGGCCCTGGATTCACCACTAGTGACCTGTAAAATTGGCAGCACTGGAGATTATTGGCGGGAGACAGTTTCCCGAGGCGCTTTCTGCTCTCTCTCGGAGAGCCGAGTTCAATTAGAGCCATGATCTGCACAGCGGGGATTTTGCRAAGAGCTCAGTCCTTCCTGGTAGCCTTTCCCTAGGAAAGACAGACGTATCTTTGGCCCGTTGGTGACCTTAGTGCTCCAGCTGCTGTCCTCTTTCTAACCTCTGCTTTTTCCAGAGTCTTGGTTTCTAAAGTAAAGTTCTTTCACCTCTTCTTTTACCTTCTGATGCAACAACATCTCCTAAGCATCTTTAGCCTGTGGTTTGTGGTTTTGTCCTCCAAAAACAATGGGGAAAATTGCTGACTCTTCTTAATTTCCACACAGTTTATTTTGTTCTTTTCCACCATCTTGCATACTCCGCTCAGAGGTCTATAGTTGCCCTTCTCCTGCTCCTCTGATTTGCTTCTGCTTATAAAACCTGTCTGCTTCTGGAGCTGGTGTGGCTTTCACTTTAGGAAYGCCATGAGAAGTCCAGTTTTGTCTCTCCCCTGCTACTGCCTAGTCGTGACGACTGCTTTTGTTAGTCCTCAAGACCTTCATCCTCAAAATACTGCACTTTTTTCCTCTTGACYTTGAACATACCTAGAAGTCTTGTTTAAAAAATGCACCTGGACTGGTCTTTCAGGAGGAGAGAGCTACAGAACAGATGCCTCTTGCTGTTGTCTGGAGTGGTAACATGGAGTGTGTATGAGAAACTGCCATCAAAGTGTGTTCTTGTAGCATATTCATGTATGAGGAAAAGAGTCACAACTGTGCAATTTCATCTTGGTGTTGCTGGATTATTACTTATATCCATAGATATAAATATATATACTTCCAAATTCACAGCAAGACCAAAAGCTGGTTTGGGCCGTGCTACTGCAGTTCTTAGTCCTCACTTGCTTCTTCCTGCTTCTGGGTGTTTTCTTTTCTTTCTGTATCATTTGTGGAGCTTCGTGCCTTACCTGCCTGTTCCTTATTCTGTGTTGAGAAGCAAGTACTCACAGGGTGCTCTATATAATGAATTACTCTTAAATCCCCCAAAGTGGCTGCCAGAAGTGCTGCTCCCCTGGAAGCTTTTGCAGCCTGCCTGTTAATGCAGCTTTGGCACGAGAGCCTGCAGAGAATGGCAAGATGTTTCCTGGCAAGTTGCTGCAGAGCATCCCCTGGGCAGGTCCGAGGTGAGGAGGGAGACAGGGAGGACAAATAGGAACCGAAAATAACGTTGGTGTTGAGTTATTAGTTGCCCTGCTTTCTGGCATAAGTTATATTAAAGCATTCTTGCATAAACTGGGAAATTATGTCAGTGGTCTCGTGTTCTTTGTAGGGCAGAAGGCTTCTCTCCATTTGGAGCTGGCCACTTTAAAAATAATCCAGCACCAGTAAAAATGAAAAACAAAACATCTGTAGAGTCAACTAAAGGTTTTACAAAAGCTTTGTGTATATATGGCTGCTGTTAACCATACAGCTGAAGAAGCTGCAATCCCAGAATGACGTTGCTTTTGATAATTTGGGATAGTTTTCCCCTATTTTTCACGGTCTGCCCCTTTCCCTCCACCTCTCTGCCTGCCATGAGTTACTGGAAAAAAAGCAAGGCTTGCTTAGGAGTTCCTCCTCATCAACCATAATAGCAGAGAGGAGCAGGCTAAAAATGAATCCTGGAGGACTGCTGGCCTCATTGCCCTAGTAATTTAACCCATACAATGCTGCTAAAATAGAAAAGAGTTTGGGAATTTCACAAGGAAATTCCAGAAGTGTTGGAAGGTCAAATATTCCTGAAGAACAGCCCAACAGATTTGTCTCAAGGATGAGCAGTATAGGTTGAGGGTCCTTTCTGCAGTGAAGGGTGAAAGTCTAGAGGATTGATTTCTTATGGGGCATGTGTGAGATACTGTCCAGGCTTACCAGGCTAACAAGTTCTCAAACTCCTCTTAAAGAACTACAGTAGCTTTGAATAAGAAAAAATTGACACTTTCATAGCTAATGGTTAGAGACTTAATTCTTCAACTCTGACATGGGCAGCGGTTTCTGTAGTTTTGCGTCGTGTTTTGTTCTGTTGACATGATGGTAAATGAGGTTTGCATGTAAAGCTTCTTTGGAGAATTACAGAAATTATACACAAATGAAATTACGGAGAGTTGTGCCTATTTTAGGTCTGCGGTATTTCCTTTTTTCTGCATGATTGGCTGTATGCATTATTTAGTTGTTTTGACTCAAATGAAAAATAAGAAGTTAGCAGGATACTTTAATCTCTGCTTGTTCTTTCCCCATTTCACACAGGTTCTTATTTTCAGCTGAGTTGAGACAGCCCTAAAATTCCTTGGTTTCCATTCCTCATACCCACTACATTCAGTTTTTTGTTCTTGTCTTGCAGAACGAGCCTCTGGCTTCAAGTTATCATGGATACCCAGCAAGAGACAATCAAGTAAGAGCCTGATTGCAGTAAATTAGTTTGTCTGTGTGTGTGTCTGTACACATATGGCCGTTTTGTCCGAGAGCTTCCTGCTCCTCTTGTTTGTTACGGAATAGAAATTGTTTTGTTCTATTGTGGAATGCTTGCGGAGATCTGTGGAAAATTGAATGCTCCTTAAGGCGCCCAGCAGTGTGTGGCAACTTGCCTGGTAGGGGGTTAAACATGATCCATGTTACCAGGGGCTCAGGAAATTCTTTATTCTTCGAAATCTTGTAACTTAAAATCCCTCTTTTAAGCTCCTAGTCTATCTTCTCAGCCTTAATGAATGTAGAGGGTCAGTGCCAGCGCACTCTTGGCCCTGTTTTATTGTTATTGCTGTCATTCTAGCATCTGGGGAGGAAAACAACACTGAGTGTTTGTGAGTCTGCTCTGCTGTCGGAGCGGGGAATAACATGTCCCACTGGGTTGTTTCTAGTATTTATGAACTTGTCTTGCCTTCCTTTCAAGTCCATCAGGGCACCTGCCCCTTGCTCGAATGCAAGATGTTCTAAAGCAGTCAGAATTGCAGTGTTTATTGCATTGCTCTAAGCTTTCCTTTGCCTCTGAGCAAACAACAGAGAAATCCCAGACAATGAACCTGCACCAAGGAAGGAAGAGATGCTTTGGAACAAGTGAAATGTCATGGATTATGATATGGCTGTCACACGCAAAATGCCCCTTCTTAGAATGAAGTTACATTTTTTCAGGATTCTGTACTGTTATTGCAAAGCGTGAACAGAAATAACGGGAAATTAATATACACAGACAATCAATATCACAGTGTGTTCCAGCAATGAACAACTAGCAAAACCAAAATGAAGCTCTTTAGCTCTCTCAGGTGCTGCTGTACAAAGAAAGTGCTTTTCRTTCTGCCTTGATGGGAATTGCCTGTACGTAGCAAAGGGGGAGATGTTGTTGCTTCCACGGTGCTGCATCGGCGACCGAAGAGCTCAAGGCTTTGGCGCTCGCAGTGTGCGTCGGAAGGGCGCTAYGGGAGGGAATTACTCGCTTTGTCTGCTCGGGTGCGCGGCGCTGCTGGGCAGCGCAGAGCCCCGCTGGGCACTGGCCTGTCCTGGCAGCTCTGCCCCTGCGCTCTCCAGGCTGGGGGAAGCGTGCCCGSCCTGTTTGAGGGGCACGGGCACTCACGGATCCCACAGGCCGTTYGGGGAAGGTGCCGGGTCGGTTCCGCCCGCAGGGTTCACCCCTCCGTGGCAGTTCACGTGCTGCTCTGTAGGGTCAGTCACTCCTGCCTTTAGCCTCAGGACTAGCTAAGGTGAAAGTAGCATAGTTCAATACTGACACTATGAAGAACCTCTCTTCCTGAAAATGCCCCCTTGGACGTCTTTTAAAATATATTCTGCCTATTTTACAGCTGCACCGCCCCCCTTAGAGCAGTTCTGGTAAGTGACTYGTGTCTGTTCTGGGGGGCATCCTCTGTTCCCTGGGCAGGGCTGCTTTGCCCTGCGTTATACCCGTTTAGGGGGGATTTTGGATCTTCTTGGTAAACCATTTTGGTGACTAGCAGTGTGTGCAGCTTCACAGGTTTCTTCTTTCCCATCGCTTAATAATTCTTCTGAATTGAAAATCTAGAGCTATTCAGCTGCAAATCAGCGAAGATTTGCCTGGGAGGTTATTTAAGTGGCCAGAGTGTGAAATGAGAGTTTTTGCTTCATGGAACTTTCTTAGTGGACAAACAGCTTCAGTTTAACCCAGGGGATTTCATTGTCAAAAACCTATATTTATTTATTTATTTTTCTCTTAATAACATCTTGATCTGGCATAAGGACTTCTTCCTATGTCTTGTTCTTGGCTCTGAAGGAGAAATTAAATTCAGGTCTGGCTTTCACTAATGAGGTTTCCAGGCTTTTAGCTAATCTGATTGGGAGTCTCTAACACGATAGCAGCAGAGAAGGAAGCTCTGTGCAGCCAGCCTGGGGCTGGGGTGTAAGGATGGCAGTGCCTGAGCCAGCATCACCCGTTTCCCTGCACGGGGCAGGAATCCGTGTGGGATTATGCCCGGCAGCCCTGGCCTGGTAACGAAGTGGTTATGACATAGAGGAGCAATTGCACTAGGTTGCTTCCAGTTTTCACGTTAGGAGCTTGGCTTGGTGAATTTAAGTCTCCACATCTTTCTTATTGCCACTGCTGTTATTTATTGTAAATATTCTTACTGTTTTTTATTTTTTTTTCTTTAATACCATGGTGTTTTGCTTAGCAGAAGTACCAAAGCTGAACTTTATTTTCAGGGTGCCTCACTGTGTGGCCACAACAGCCTTGGACAGAGGTTCTGTGGGTATAACCAGCCATCTCTCTCACCCCCTGCTCCCTTCCYGTGTTTGCTGTCTCTCTTTCACGCCTCTGAGCACTAAGTGCCCTTGATGGGTAGCTGTGAACCKTTCACGGCGCTGTTGTTACACCCTCTAGTGGATAAACCATACCCAGATGTTCCACATTATTGTCATTTTCCCTCCTTCCTGCCAGAAGAGATACGTGGTTGGCTTGAGCCCTTCCTTTAGCCGTTTGGGAGTGCTTTGGCCCACGGTACAGAGCTTCTCTTGCATCCCCTCCCAAATACTTAAGGGTTCTGTCATCCTCGTGCGTGGCCAGCAGGCGAAGCGGGTTCGTGCAGGGGCTGTTCTCCCTCGGTTCCCGTGTTGTGGGCTCACTTGGTGGCTCTTCAGCGCTGTGGGTTGTTGCACTGGCCCCTTTCCTGGCCTGCCCTGCCAGAGTGTGTCTTAGCTGAGCTTCTGGTGGGGACAGGGCTGGGGAGCGCGTGCGGCCGCATCGCTGTGGTGGATGGTTGCCTCAGAAGGTGAAGGCTTCTCCTGCTCCCAGTGTTGCTACCGTGGGGCCACGAAAGAAGCCGGATTGCTCTCTGAGACTGTCCTCAGGAATTTAAGATATGTATTTTTGGGGTGTCTCGTGCAGTTATAGGAATCGTAGGGTGTCCTTTCCTTTCTGCAGTGCTGATCTGCTGGCAAGAATGAAGCCTGACCTGTAAAGGGAGAGTAGAGGGCGTGTTGGTTTTGCCATGTTGTTAACCGAGAAGATCCCCAAATCTGGTGAACAGAGCCAGTTTTCTGAGGTCTCTTCCGTCCTTCAGGTCTGTCAACAAAAGGCTGTTTTTCTCTGTAGCATGAGGGCCTGCCCAAAGCGCAGYGAGCCGAGATTGCCTTGCTGCACTTCCCGGGCTGTGGCAAACAGCTCTGAGGGTCTGTGGCATAACTGCGATACAGAGCTTGGCTGGTACAGCTCTACTGACAGGGCTTCTGCATACGGACAAACTCACGTGGAGTAGCTGCTCTGCTTGCAGAAAGTTACTCCGTTCTAACTGTGCCAGTTGGGTTTATATATAGCTAAGGCCTGTGTTGTATTGCTGTGGTGCTTTTCATGTCAAAACATATTAGAAACAGTATCTAAAATGTGCTCGCGTTGCTGCTGAACGCTGGCACATCTGGGGCAGAATTTGGCAGCTGCATATAATAATTTTGTTCCCTGATTTGAAACAGAGCAAGGAGGAATGTCGTGCCTAGCTCTGCTGAAGGGAAGAGACAAGGAGAGTTTACGTAAGCAGGAGGTAATTGTACTCACTAGAACTGGGTCGGGATGCTGGAGCTGCTGCACCTCTTCTGCTACGGAAAGTGAGCTCGGATGTTGCCTTGATGCCTGCTTTGAAAGAGCTTCTAGGGATGCAGTCCTTAAACCAGCCTAGGCTGCTGTCTCCTTACTAATGCCAGCACCAATGCGAGCATTACCAATCACAAGTGGCTCTCCCCTCAGCACTTCAATCCTGTGGCTGGCTTTCCATTGCGCGTTCACTGAGCCCGACCTGAGATCCTGCACGTGGGCACATGAGTCTGGAGTCTGAGGTAGGGGGTGTGCGTGGCAACTGCTGCTAACAGCTTTATCACAGTCCTCGGGGTTTGGGTCCAGCTGAAGTTAAAATGTTGAGTGAGCTGGGCCTGTTTTCTCTGGAGAAGGCTGAGAGGGGGGCTGATTAACATGTCTAAGTACACGAAGGAGGAATGTAGGGAGGAAGGGGCCACGTTCTTCTCAGTGGTGGCCAGTGACAGGACAAGGGGTAATGGGTGCAAACTGCAACACAGGCAGTTCCATCTCCATGTGAGGAGGAACTTCCTCACTGTGAGAGTGACAGAGCCCTGGCACAGGCTGCCCAGGGAGGCTGTGGAGTCTCCTTCCCTGGAGATCTTCCCAACCCGCCTGGATGCCGCCCTGTGCCCCGTGCCTGGGTGTCCCTGCTGGAGCAGGGGGTTGGTCTAGATGAGCTCTAGAGGTCCCTTCCAACCTCAGCCATTCTGTGATTCAGTGATTCTGTGATGTTGTTGGGTCCCTTTCAGCTGCCAGCCTATTGCCTCGAGCAGTGACTTGCTCGCTGGTGGGGAGTATCCGGCGAGGCACTGCAGGCTGCGTGCACTCCCCTCGGCATGACTGCCTGGCGGAGACGGGGACAACAGGGAGCTTCCTGTGTTGCTTCATCTTTTCTGGCGGTTGTTTAGGAGGTTCACAGATCTTTGCTTGGTTCCTGTGGGTCTCATATTGCCCTTCATTTTGTGTTTTATTTCATTTTGTGTGTGGGTTTTTTTTTTTTCTTCCTTCATCAGTGTCTTGATGTGGGGAGTTAGGAAAGGAAATTCTTCATCCCAAGCTGTGAGGAGTTTGACCATTTTATTTATTTATTTTAATTTGTACCATGATAGCACTGGCCACGGTCTCTTCAGTGCCCTGCTTTGTCAACCTCTGAACAAAGAAACCCCGTCTCAAGAGCTTAAGTATTTAAGTAGTGCTCCTGAAAAGCATTTTGGTTTTCGGTTTATTTTTCCTGCTTGTACCTGACCATGAAAACACCTCCTCAACTGAGTATGCTCATTGGCTTAGTGACTGGTAAGGCTGTGGCAATAGAAATGTTATGTTATTATTCAAACTCAAAGTATATTTAAATGCTTAAACARGAGGATGGAGGAAGACCTTAAATAAAAGACTTTTCTGCTAAGGGCCAGGGAAGAAAATCAGAAAGTATTTGAGGTCTGCCATATGAAATGGAAAAGACCATTTTCCATTTTGGAACACCAAAGAGTTCAGTGTTCCTGGTGCTTTGGAGGTGCATGGCTTGGCTTGAAAGCAAAAACAGAATTTGGGATGGAACCAAGGTAGTGAGGAGAAACTGTTTTAAACATCTTCCTCATGTTTAAGATTAGGTGAATTTGGCAGCCTTAACCCTAGTCCTCCACATCCTGTTCCTTCTTTCTGAAGCCTCTCTTCAGGCAAATAGTAAAATATTTCCACTCTGTACTTGACAGGACCAATGAGATGTTCTGCTTCTAACCCAGTTGCATCCTTCTGTAGAAAATGCTTCATTTTGGTGAGTGCAGCCTGTGCAAAAATACCTTCACATATTCAAGTGATGGGAAGAATCCATGAACTAATTGCACACAGAAAGGTTCAAGGAAATTTAGTAAAATGACTTCTAGTGGGTTACTCTGTAGAAGCTGAGCAGTACACAGAATAGTTGAAGTTGTGTAGCTGAAAGGCTTTTAATGGTGCAGGAGGGGAAGATTTCTTGGGACATCCTTTACCAAACGGCATCCTACTCAGTGTTTTTATGTCTGCATTCAGGAAGAAAAACATTGTTGACAGAGTGGAAAGAGTTAAGAGAAAAGCGAAATAAATCATGGTATCTAGGAAATATAGAGGACAGTGGAGTGTTTGGTTAAAAATTGAACAAGGAGTTGGTCACAGATTGAAGTTCAAGCAGGTCCAAACATGGATGAAGTGGAAGAGAAAGACAGACTCAGCAAGACTCCTTTGGTCATCTTTATGCCTTGGCTCCAGAGTTCTCTTGGGAAGATGCTCTGATCCCTTGAGGTGATCGAAATTATTGCTTATTTTCTCAAGCTCTCATTTCAGCCTTAAGAAATTACAGGAAAGATCCAGGAATTGGAAGAAATTCTGAAGCATATACCACTAAATACTGAGCTTACTGTAAACTTGCTTTCTGAAATTTCACTTGAAATATAGTCATTGTGCGACCTCTCCCTTCCTCCCCAAACCTCTCCTTCTGTTGAGGTAATCTCCTGCTATCAAACTCATCCTGGCATTTTAAATAATACACAAAACAAACTGTCTGGAGGCTGACACAAGTCCTGCAAACTGAATATATATATATATTTTATTTTTTTTTCTCTCAAGTCCATTGCCTTCTGGCCTCTTGGAATATAAGACAGGAAATATTTTCCTTATGGAGTATTATACCTTCTGTAATCTCCTTTGTAAAACTCACTGGCAATCTCCATATCGGTGCTTACCTGACTGCATTCAGTAACAGGAAAAAAAATAATATCTGTGTGGAGAAAAGTTGTGTGAAGAGAAGGGATGAAGAAAAAGTGCATCTAATTTAAATGCTTGGGAAGATATCCTGACAATAAAATCTTTTAATCATGTAAACAGCTTCACAAGGGATGTAATGATTACCTTGCTGATAAATAGTCCGGCCAAAATACAGAATTGTGAGRCGTTGGCAGGAAATGGGCTGGATGATGTAATATAAATTCCTTTCATGTTTGAGTTTTGTGATTCAAGTAATTCCTCATCACTGTTTAGGGTTAAAGAGAGCAGATATGACTCATTCTTCTTGGGAGAGGACCAGAAGACCGCCTTTTTTTTTTTTTTTTTT
>NW_020456154.1:2808260-2850001 GCF_003342845.1 Nothoprocta perdicaria | reverse complement strand
TTTTTTTTTTTTTTTTTTTTTTTTTTTAGATGTACTTTTTGACCGTTGGAAGCGTTATCCAGTGTCTGCAAGAGTCTGGGAGGCTACTAAGCCCGTTAGGTTTTTCTGGCACCAGGGATAGTGGTTTGTTTAAATTTCCCATTCTCAGCGATTATAGAAGTGCTATAGAACGTGTCCCACGTGTTAGAAATAGTCTGTAAAATGATCAGTTGGAGGATTGCAGGGTAGGACCAAAAAAAGTATAGACAAAACAGCTTGTTGATGTCGATTTTATCCTACTGAAGGACACAAAAGTGACTATTCTGGGTCAGACAGAAGGTCTCTGCATTCCACCGTTCTGTCTCTGACCGTGTCTAATAGCAAGTACTTAAAGCACAGCGAGCAGGGCCAAGATTCGGTGACACTTCCTCTGGTTTACTCCTTAAGCAATCTGGMGGCTTCAGTGTTTCCTGAGCCATAGATCATGCATATATATTTATATTTTTAAAGCACCTATAATAGATTTTTCTTTATTAAATTGGTCTAAATGGTTTTTTGAGCCTCTCAGTCTTTGGCATCCRCAACATCCTGTGACAATGAGYGTCCCAATTTAGGTAAGTTTTATGAGAGGAGAAAAAAAAATGCTCTTARATGTAGAGCTAATTTGAAACAAAATCACTTTGGAAGCAATCGGATGAAGGAGGTGGGGCCCTCAGTCTGCTGCCTGTATCCACGGCTGCAATCTCTCTCCACAGAAAATCGTAYGCAGGATTTTCCTCATAACTGAGAAATAAACAACCTCCTCCCTCCCAAGACGGAGGACYGAGGAAAACCTGTGCAAGTAGCTTGCATCTCTCTCTTTCTGAAGGTTCAAAACACCTTTCCGCTTGTTGTTTCTAGATTTCCCCCAAAATGTGTAGGAACTGCTGGCCACATGCTGCATTTTTAGGAAGAGTCTCGCCGCGCTGTGGCCCAGCGCTTAGGTGTGAAGGGTGCGAAGGCCAAAGCCCGCCCTGATGCACCTCGGGGAGCGGGGAGGAGAGCAGGGAAGGTGGAGGGGTAGCTTTGGACGCAGGATCCCTCTCCTGGAGGGCCTGAGGGGGACGAGGCCTTCCCGGGGCAGCCAAGGGGCCCGTTGGGTGCCCCTGGCAGAGGGGGCTGCTCTGGAGGCTCAGGCCGAGCTTTGCCAGAAGAGGGCACCCAGTGCACGGCGAGCGCTTGCCCGCGCCGCCCAGCCGGGCCCGAGGCTCCTCCACCGGACGGGAACGTGTGGAGATGTCCCCTTCCTCTTCCAAAAGCTATTTCCATTTTCTGCGGCATGTCTTTTACATTATCCCTTGGCATAAATGTCAGACTCCAAATGTCGGACTCCTGCCTTACAGCAGCTGCGCCTAAAGCTTTAGGGAGAGTGGGAAAGGAGGGTTCAGTGTCCTGCATCTAGCAAGTGTTTGGTTCTGGTGTCTCCTGGCGGCTTTGGGAGAAGGCCGTCCTGGATAAGAGAAGCTTTTTGAAGCTGGGGAAAGAACTTGGCACTGCCTGAATGGAGCACAGGGAGCATCCAGAGAAGTCTGTGTGCTGCCGATGGAGGCAGGGCCCGCTGGCCTTCCATGGTACCTGCTCAAAAAGGTGCTGCTGCTGAGGGACTCGATCCAYTTCTGATGAGGCAAGGAGGAGGTGGCTTTTGCAGTGCAGCAGTCTGTTCTGCTGCAGAGAAGCTCTCTACCTTGGGGTGGGTAGGCAAAGGGGGAGGTGAAGGGAGGCATCTCTGAGYAGGAGAGCTGGTGACGGAGTTGTCTTTTGGCTGGGAAGCTGCGTGACCAGCTGCCTTTAGCAGAACCTAGAAGGATGTTAAGAAAGGTCAGATGTTTACAGTCAGGTGCTCTAATAAGGAAAATGAAGGCAATGACAAACGTACATTGGCATTTTTTAAGGGCTAATCCTGTCTGATCAATTTAATTTTCTCCTTTGACAGGACAGCAGGCCTGATGGATGGAGAATGCTCCTCACTCTGGGCTTAGTCTCTCATGACCTTCACATAAACTAGGAAAATGAGGCCAATGTGAAGTTATGAGGGGGCTGAGCACCTGACTGGAAGGCTCTGGCTGCAGTATTTGTTTTCCTTTTTCTGAGTTTGTGTTATCTGGGATCTTGACATAGTCTGCCCTGGCTGCTCTTTTGTGTTTTTTACCAGTGATTAGGATAATGGRGTGAGGACTGAATATGTATGTGTGGGTGGCACCCTATGGAGGGACTGGCAGCCTTTGGAAGGTAGGATTAAGGTGTTACAAAGATTTTTGAAGTTATTAAATTGAAGAAATCATTTGAAATCCAGCAATAAAAAAAAGCAGTAAAAGCAAACTGTGTTAACTGTATTAATATTAACAAAAGAACCTGAATATGCAACATAAAATGGGGAGTAGCTGGCTACACAGTAATATCGAAGGAAGGATCTGGGATAATAGGAGATAACAAACTGAATTTTATTGCTCTTAAAAAAAAAAAAAAAAAGTATTAGCAGTGTCTTGTAACCATAGAGGGTAATTATTCACCAGAATTCAGCACCAGTGAGTGGAGCACTRCACCTAGTTTTAGGCACTTCAAGAAAGATAGAGATACAATTTGGAAGAAGTCCAGAAAAGATCAAGAAAAGGAGGCTTAACSTGACAGAAAAGGTGCTGGAAGGAGAGTAAGAGGGACGAGMAGTGATGTGAGGAGGAACTTCTTYMCTGTGAGGGTGACAGAGCCCTGGCACAGGCTGCCCAGGGAGGCTGTGGAGTCTCCTTCTCTGGAGATCTTCCAAACCTGCCTGGATGCCGCCCTGTGCCCCGTGCTCTGGRTGTCCCTGCTGGAGCAGGGGTTGCACTAGATGATCTCTAGAGGCCCCTTCCAACCTCAACCAATCTGGGATTCTGTGAAGTGTAGATATGTGGGCAAAGATGGGTGTAACCGCAGTCTTGAGATAAAAGATTGTTATAAAGAGGACAGCACCTGATAATGTTCTGTGTTCATCAGCATTTTATTTGCATCACGGAAGGCTTAAATTGGGTATTACGGGGTGGAACTTTTTCTAATTTAATGCACTGGAATAGTCTAATTTTGGAGACTTATTCCTGTTTCTAGGAGTCTGTATAAACAAGTTAAGCAATTCCTGATGGATGTCTGCCTAAACATGCTCTGTGCTGCCTTGGAGCATGGGGTTGGATAAGAGGACCTCTTCTCCTACCTGTCTTTTATTTGTATTATTCTGTGCTGGCCTTAGATCATTTTTTGTCTTCTGTATAACTCCACAGATATATGACGAGTATTTTACAGGGCCTTTTTCTTTGTTGCCTAACTTGGAAGGTAGGAGGCTTTTCAGGCTGGCACCTGATCTTACAAATGCCAGACAGTTGTAGCTATATCCTTTCTCTGTGACAGCTGTCCCACAGTTTYGTTTCTTCCTTAGCTTCTTTATTACTCTAGGAATGAGACATGTTCTGCTTCTCTAAATCAGTTCTTTCCTCTGCCTCATATTAATAGCAGGTATCATGTGTGAACCTTAGAGCTGTTTGCCATCTCAGTTTCCCTCTAAGCTCCTTGACCAGATCTCCACCTCTAGCCTGCTTAGAGGAGATATTTACTATTAAAATTACTATTATAATTTAAAATATTAAATTATTATCTTTTCAATAAACGGATCTTTGCTACCGTGCTTGCAATTCCTACGGCGTGAGGGAGGGACTGAGGTCCTTCGACAGGAGTAATTCCTCGGTCTGGGGAGTCCGCGGGTGTCTGCCTGCCGTTGGGAAGTGCTGAGGGAGAGCAGCTAGTTCCTCCGGATGCGGAGCCGGCCGCTGCAGCAGGAGCCTGAAGGACTGGATGGGATCGGTTCCCGCTCCGCTGCCTCCCCTGCCCGGGCAGCGGGGAAGGCTGCTGCGTGCGAGCAGCCCCTTGGTGAGCTCGGCACGCGCTCCCCAGGACAGCGCGTGCAGGGAAGGTGGTTTCAGCCCCGCCAGTGGTGAGGGCGAGGTGTTTTCTGCAGTAGTGTGACGTTGCCTGCAGCGAGCGTTTGCCAGATGGTTTCAGCTCCCCCGAGGCTTTGGCATGTGAGAGGCAAAGGGCCGGGAAGGCACTTTTGATTCATTCCATTAGTAGATTAATCGGCACTGTCCCGGCTTAATAAGTCTCCTGGATTTCCCCAAAGAAATGGCACATGTAATTCTGCCCAGGTCGCGCTCTGCACACCTGTGTTGCAGCTTTCACAGCGAGGAGCGAAGCTGCTGCAGGCGGCATCTGCAAGTCAGTACTGGGCGGGATGGCAGGTTTTGCCAGGGGGAAAAGGCCCAAGAGAGAGTGTGTGCAATACCTGCTCTTAGGTAATGCTGGTGGTAGTGAGGTGGCTTGCGAACACATGCTTAAATTCTGCCATTTAGGTGGTAGATGCATTCAAAATACCTTGCAGTGCTAATTTCATGTTATGAAACCTATTTTTTTTTCATTAAATTGCTGGCTAGATTGTGCTTTGCAGGAAGCCTGTGCTGAGAGGACGACGGTTCCTTTCCTACCAAAGGTCAGAGGCTGCTGTCTCTAGAGGCTGCTGCTAAAATAGAGAGAACCATCCATGAGATTTTCAGCTGCAAACCTGAGCAGATGCTGTGCTGTTATTTACTGGGGGGGGGGATGCAAGAGAGGTCCCCCCTGACCTCCTTCCTCCCGCCTCTCTTTCCCAGGGCCATCCAATTGTTGGGGAGGGGATTTAGCTACTGCTGCCGCCCACGCAGAAGGAGGTTTGTAGCTCCTGGCAGTTTGGGCAGGAATCTGCGTTTTTAACCCGTTGGCACCCGTGGCGCGCGGCGAGCTGCTCTGTCACGGCTTGGCCGAGCGGCGCTTGTTCGGGAGCCTGATAAAGATGAGACCTGGTGAAAAACCCTTTGTGCTTGGGCTGAGCCACGGGAGATTTGTACTTGCTGGCAGCAGGCGGCTCCTAACCTGTTTGGGTCCATCATTTCTCAGACGCGCCCTCCTTGCTGGTCAGCAAGACAGCAGCGGCTAATGTTTACAGCAGCCTGGTCATCATCTCTGCATCCGAGGCACCTGTCACCCTGGCTTCTGGCCACCCTTCCCCTGAGCTAAAAGAGCTCTCCTTGGTTTCAAGTGCTTGGAGAACATGTTGTTTTCCATCCRTTTATGGCAGCTAGCCCCACTCCTTTGCAGGGTCTGGAGGAAGACTGACAGGGGCCAAAGGGGTAAATGTCAGGAGGCTCCAGAGCTCTCTGTTGAAAGCTGAGATAGAAATATTTCACGTCCCGCAGTATATATAGCCAGATTTGGGCTCTGTGGTATTTGCAGCCGAATGGCATTTCAACTCAGGGAGTTGAACTCTGAGAGCAGCTTGTCCCCAGCTGCTGCCAGCTTTGCCCCAGACAGAGAGCTGCAGTGTTTCCCGAGCAGTTGCTGCTCTGGAGCAGGGCATGGGGAGCGTGCTGGTCTCTGAAGCAGTTTGAAATATACTGGCACAATAGACAGATAAAGGCAGCGCTCTGAGTTGCACTCTAGAATTAATCTAATCACTGCGCAGTATGTTCTTACTGGTCAATCCTACCTAAAGGGCAAACTTAACTGCAGTAGGCATTATTTGGAGCATTTGATTTCCTTCAGACTTAGAATTAGGATACAGCTGACTATCCATGTACATATTTCGAGGTTTCTGGGCATCTCTAATCCAGTTTGTAGTGACATTAGCATTAGATAACCATAGTGAGGCCTTTATCCGAGAGGGAGCACGCATTCTTCTGGTCACACAAGGAAGAGAAAAGATTATTCTGGTCACAGCTGCTCTTTGGGAATTTGGGAGCAAGGTGGGATCTCATGCTTTGCTGTTGATAGCTGCCTTGGTAACTAAGGGAATAGGTTCTCTTGAGGGCCAGTGGTTGTCAGAGGGCTTGTCTGCATTTCAGAACTTTGATTGGGATTAAGATAAAATGAAAATGTGCTGCATAGGAGCCATGGTAGAATAACTCCATATGTTGACTGCCCATCATTGCTTCTTTTAGCATTTGTCTAATTTGAACTGTGTGTAGGGGAGCTGTTACTCGCTGAATTTATCTTCCTTAGAAAGGAGCTGGCCGAGCAAGGAAATTGCAGCAGTCCCTAATGGAGGAGCCTGATCTTGCCAGTTGGTCAGGAGAGGCGGCAGAATGGACTTTACAGCACAAAGTAACGTTTTTGTCTTGTCAGGAGGGAAGGGGAGGAAGGGAAAGCAGAACAGCCCTTGAACATGAGCCYGGCTGAAGGTGTTGGAGTCACGCTAGGTTTGCACCCTGCAGGCTGCCAGCAAGCTGCGGGTCACACCTGCACCTAATCTGCTTTAGGAGAACCAAGAGCCTCCTGATATTAGTTAGTTGGTATGAGTGTCAAGAAAGATATCCCGGTGTAGGCTGGGACATCTACATTACAAATTCTCTCTTTTTTTTTCTTCCTTTTTCCCCCAGTATGAGTACATATGAGCAATCTGCAGAATGACTAAATGCTCTTGTAAAAGAGCTAAGTATCTTCYCAAGTGCCTTCTTGGAAGTTTTATGTCACATATGTACACCTTCTTACTCACTTGCTCACTTGCATGTTGCTTGTGCATGTTTCTAAGTCTTCTTAAGTGTATGATACACAGAGCAACTAGTCAGATGGGGGGCAGGAATTGCTTATAGCAGCTTCTGGAGTCATGGAGCTAGAGGGCTGTGGTGCAGCTGTGGTTAAAGGTCCTCTTGCTCTGAATGAGGACAGAAGCAGAATTGCTTTTCTGATAACTGACCTTTGCTGATGATGGTGAATTGATGCTTAGGATATTATATTCCATAACTAAATTTTTCCAATAGCATTTCTGGCCTCCAGAAATCTTCCTGTTTCTTGTATCTATTTATGCCTCTTGTCTTATGCTTTATTAATGCTTTTTACATTTGAACAGTCTGCTGTTCCTTTGTGTGGTTTGACAACTGCCAATATCCCTATTGAAATATTTTGCTTTCAGTTCTGCTAATGGCGATTTTGCCTGGGTTCTCTTACGTAATGGAAGTATCCACACTCCCCTGACACACTTCTGGTCTCATTACACCCCCTCTTCTTTTGCTGATGCTATGCTCTACCCAGGTCCTTTAGTTTTGTTATTTTAGTTTTGTTGTTTCAGGAACTGCCTTTCAGTGTTACCTCTTCATTAGCTGGAGCCATTCTTCTCTGCTGATTATGTCCTTGTGCCGTTTCTCACATTGAAGTCGTTTTACAGGCCTTCCACTAACAAAAACATTGCAGACTGAAGACGCTTTGTCTTCGTCAGGTACATAAGACTTCTGTGTAATCTCATGCATTGTTTTTCTTTTCAGGAGATCAAATGAGAGAATGTTATTTGAATGCAAGGAGAAACAAAGCAGCTGCAGCAATAGGATGTAAAAACATGCAAAAAAAAATTGCACCATGTAGTATTTGTTGTTAAACTGATATCTTTGCTCTCGTAGGTGTATTGCAGCCTCCCTGTGAGTATTAGTAGTTGTAAAATCTTTCTGGATTGGAGAGAATCTTGTCTCAGACAGATTTAAAAAATAATAATATAATAAGGTGTTAAGCTTGTCAGCAAACCAGGGTATACAGGTTAGAGTTTTATTCCTGTCTCTAGCAGCTTTACTATCTCAGGATTTGTAAACTGCTTTCTAAAACACAATAAATTAGATCCCAGCACTGCAGGGTCTGTGTAGATAAATATAGTAGCCATTATACCTTGATATAGTTGTATTGCCTAGGAAATTACTACTATTATTGAAAAGGAATTTGCTCGGGGGCAAGAGGGTATCCATTACTTCCTGAATAACACACTGACATTGCTAACCTCCCTTTTGCACAAACAAGCCAAAAGGAGTTCCTTTCTAGTGCACAGCATTGTTCTCAGTTTGTGTTCTCCATTATCAGCAGCAGGCATAAGCCAAAGTTTTAGCATATTAATCACCCTCTGTGTGGTCCAGGGAAGAGAACTCTGCCGTAGCTCTTCCTCTCCCGGCTGTTGCAGCGCTCTCCTCTTCTCACCTATTTCAATTTACYGATTGTTGCAGCGCTGATGGTTCCTAGAGGCACTTGACATAATAAGTGTGGAGGAAAGATGGTGTAAAGATGGCACAGATCCTTTGGTGAGATGCTTGAAGCCTGTTTTCTCTCCCCATCTGAAATTTCATGCCTTGAACAGGGTAACACTTGGATGTCATCAATTCATCCTTTCRTACGGCTGCTGCTGTTGTGGACTATAGAGAGACCTGTTTGCTGTTGAGGTAGGAGCTGAGCTCCAGCTATTGATTCCTCTTCAAAATCCACAACCAAATAAGTACTGTCCTTAATACTAACACATAGATCTAGGACAGTAGGAATTGTTCTCCCCTTATCCATTCATTTGGATATTGTATTCCTGATTTGATATTTAAGACCTTTCCCCAGAGTTCAGTACTGTTTAACACTTTGCTTCTTCATAAGGGATGAAAAAATGGAGAGAAATCACATTTTGTTCTATGGACATTACTGGGAAAGGTGTTAAGCATCAGTATTAATGTTTAGTTGACTAAACTTTATTTTAAAAGTAAAGATGTAAATAGCACTATTGGAGTTTATTCTCATCTCCTCTTATGAGCATCTAAATGCAGCCACTATCAATGTCCCTGGTAAATTGCTATTAAAGAAGTATTCTTCCTTCCAAAGCCTCTTTCTGCATAGGCAGCCATGCCAAATGAGGAATAAGGAATCCAGTTTTCCAGTAACAAAATGGGTTGCTCTGTAACAAAGTGGGTTTTTTCTTGTAATATGCCAATGTTTGGCTTATTAGTTTGGCAAAACATCTGAAGAGGGCTGTGATATTTTTCTGGGTAATTTATTGTATGCACTTTTTATTCTTATTTCCTTTCACAGACAAGATAATGCAGAAAAACTTTGTAGAGTCCTTCTGGACTTGGAATGGAAATCTGCCTCGTGGCTTCAGAAGTTCTGCTAATTGGCTGTAATGCCAGAATCCTGGTCAGAGGGAGTCTTGGCAAATGAGCACTGCTCTGTCACGAGGGTGGTTTCCAGCAGCACCCAAAGGAGGAAACCAGCCTCGAAGAAGATCCTCTTATCTCCATAGGAACTGAGAGTGTGCCCAGAGCTGCCTTCTGTGCATCTCCCCAGACAGCTCTCAGCCCCATCTGCAATCTTCTTTTTTTTTTTTCCTAAAAACAAACAAAAAAATCCCAGTCAAATAAGAAGAGGACACTGGGCATACCGAAACACCACAAATAGCGAGTGTGATTCTCCTGTGCCCTTGCTGGGGTGTTCTGTTGGAGTCAGATAAGCCCAGGAACACAGCCAGGCAGTGGGAGCAATTTCCCTGTGGCAGCTGCAGAGCACGTCTCCCTTCCTATCTCCAACYGGACCTTTGTAGATGGTCCTGGAGGTGTTTGTCGTGGTGGGACAAGGAGCAAGTCTCCATCCTCAGTCATAGTCCAGCTTCTGTACAAAACAGGGAATGCTCATGCTGACTCTGGGCAGCAGGAGCGACTGTTTCTCTTTGGTTTGAAATTAAATTCCCCTCTTCAGCTTTCCCCAGCTCTGGAACACCTCCTCTCCTGCTGTTTAGCCATGGAAAACTGCACRGTGTAGAGTGACCCATACATTCAGTATTAGTTAATAGCCATAAAAAAAGTATCATCCTGTTTTAGAGTTCAGATTATGTTTAAAAACTCCCTTACAATTTTATTTTAAGGGAGGGGTTGCCAGGAAGCGTATTAAACATCAAAATGCTTCATTCATGAAGCATAAAAGCTTCATGACCAACATTTTTTTTTCATTCATGTATCTTCAAGCTCTTCCARATGTGTTTAGGTGCACAATTTAACATGTGCTTCTCCTACTTGAGGCCTTCTATCTACCTCTTCATTTTGTGAACCTCCTTTTATCTGACCCCTTGCTTTGCTCAGAATTGGAGCATTTACTAAGGATCTCAGAAACAGAAGGCTTCCAAACTAGATCCCTTTAGAAAAATTCAGATGCTGTGAAAATCAGTATTGGTGGCACTGCTTTTCTGATGCAGTATTTTAGTGTTGACAGAGGTCTGATTTTTTTTTTTATTTATTTATTTGTTATTTATTTTTTGACCAACAAACAGTAACAGCAGCAGGGCTTTAATAATATGTGCTCCAAAAACTACCGTGTTCAGGGAAGTTGTTGCATCATGACTGTACTGCTGACCTTACAGCAGGATTACTATTAGTGCTATACTTGAGTCTTACTAGTGCTGTAAATGTTGGTCATGTTGGTCTGGAAGCCTTTCAAAGTGTGCACACCTGAATTATGTTCACGGCTGTAGTTTGGTTTAAAACCCACTTGTTATCTGGTTGCATCCCTTCTGTTTGTAAGCTGTAGCCAGATAAGGGGACAACAGTGCTGTTTGCTGGGTAGCTGTTGGAACATCTTCCCTCGTTACTGCTGGAATGGAAAGCATTTTGTTATCGCAGGGCTGCAACAGCTGACTTTGCTCCAAATATAGCACAGAAATGTGGATTGAACCCCTTGGCTCTTTCTGCATTATTGGTTCTCTCTTGGTGTTGTAGTGGGGCAACAGCATCGCAGGGCTTGCTGGTCTTGAGARCCTTGGAAAAAATTATTACTGTTCTTCATCTCTGGCTGTGGATTTCTCCTGTTCTTAGAATTCCCTGACTGCCATTCCTGACTTCCTTTGTATCGTTTCTCTCAACTTCCCCCCCTTCCTTTTCACTTGTTGGAATATATGAAAGTGCTAAAAGGAGAGGATGTGACAGGGAAGCCCAACAGGCAGGATCTCTTTGTCCAGGAAAATGCACTAATGTCCACGGTCCCTCTCAAGTACTAAATATGTAGGTAGTTCTACTGGTATTTGTTCTCTTTCCGTGTATCAAAATTTGATTGTCACAATCRTTTTTACCCAAGCTACCATTAATTTCTGTTTTTACGATTGATTGCTCTTTTTTGTCAGAGTGAAATCTAATAGAGAGTCACTCATGTTTTAAACGTAGCACTTCTTGAGCTAAGAAATTGTTTTCTGTAATTTAAAAATTTCGAGGGTGTTGCTTGGCATTCGCACCACGACGCCTCCCGCACGCGTCCTTCCGCTTGGGATTCCCTGCGATCGTGTGGGCTTTTTCCTGCCTAACGAAGAGGGGCTTAACGAGGTGCTCATCTGCATGCTGCCTGAGGTGGATTCAGGAGCGTGGGGCGGGCACGCCGGCTCCCACCCCGCCTCGAGCTGGGTCTGTGGGAATGTTAATCCGTGAGCATTGCAAATGATGCCTCTGAGACACCGTCAGCTAGAAACTGATAATGTCGCTTTGAACCTGTGCCGTACCTGCTCCTCATTTGCTTGCTCGATTCTATCCTAAATAGGTTAAAGTTTTCAAAATAATTATTTTTTAAACATTTTTGGCTTATGTGAAGCTTCTATGCCAGCAATATCTTTTGKGTTGAATTTATTCGCATAGCTGAGCATCCATAATTCTTCTTGCATACCATTCAGACTCTTCATAATAGTGCAGAAGCAGGTGAGATTTCTTCTGTTTACTCATGCCTCTTTGTCAAATATCTTTTAATATTAAACGGGTGGTCACTTGTTCCTCCTTCTCTCTTTCCCCCTTTGTTATATGCCAATACCTTTACCATTCTAGCAAGCACAAATACCTTTTAAGATTTGTTTTTTCATGTCCACATTAATATAACACGACAAGTTCCCATCTGAGAAGATGGATTGATATTTCACTAGGCTGAAGTTCTCAAAACATTTTCTTCTCACCGCTCAGTGTGAATTCACTCAAAAATATTTTTCTTTCTGTTTTTACTCCCTTTGTGAGACAGGAGAGATCCCTAAAAGATCATGTTTATTTTCACACACAGTCTTCCAAATTTCCTGACACACRCCCTGCAAGGTACTGTCATTAGTATTAATGTGAAGAAGCATTTGCAAAGGATCCTTGCTACCTATTTCAGAAGCCTGTCCGGTCTTGGTCATGTCACATGTTGTTTTTCTGGATTTGGACTCATTAACATCCTGTTGTCATCTTGCTATTTACAGAATACTTTTGTCATCTAAGTTTTCTAGCAAAAATAGCATGTCTGCAACGGCCATCTTATATATGGCCAGCTTAAAATCTATAATAATTGAAAATAAAAGCTTAAAGAAGGGTGACCAGCTCATGTTTTTCTTTTGTTATTCTCACCTAACTATGTGAAATGCACCAGCCAAAGCTGTGCCTGTGTTACGAAGTTGCTGTGGTTTTATCCCTCCACCAGCACTACAACTGCCTGTAGTTATGTGTGTGCACTTCGTGTTCTTATGTGTTGGACTGAAGAGCCAGGCTGCTCTCTGCTAAATTAGACCAGCGTTGCTTTTAGCAGCATCGTGCAACATTATTTCCCGATTGGGGGGAGACCCTTCTCATTGCTTGAGAATATTGAGCACTGAAAATCCTGCTCTTGTGTTTCAAAAAGGATATTTTATCACCAGAAATGTGCTGCTGTTAGTAATCTTCCAGTATCCCTCCAGTGGTAAGGTGGTAGTTCAGGAAGCAACAATGGCAGATTAATTTCAAGCCAGGATTTGATGGCGTGAGGAAGGCCCATACAACCTGTGTTGCTTTGGCTGTTGAATATAACATGTCCAGCTGTGAAGTTGCTAAGATGATTTATAAGAGTCCCTGAAACTGAAATGAAGCTCTTGAAAGAAGGTTGTACTTTATTCCTCTTCTCCCTTAGAAGAGTGTGTTAAAAGGATAAGAGGAGAGAGCCTGGAGGAGAAGGGAAGGTCATTCTTTTTTTTTTTTTTTTGCATATTTTGTTGGCTGCTCCTCAACCCCATTTTCAACGCTTTTGTTTTTAGGTCTTTTACAGAAATACACAGGAATTGGAATTTATTTGGGTTTGCAGCCTGGTCCCCTTGACTTCTCACTTTCTTCCCTTGACATACGAAAAATCTCAGATTCCCTTGAAATCACGATAAGACCGTAAAGCATTTTGGATCAGAGGAAATCTCGAAAAGGCCATCGAGCCTCCTTGGTGCAGGAAGGACTGCCCGAATGTGCGGGCTGCCTGCACGAGAGGCCAGCGCCGCGTGAGCTTGCTGCTCAAATGCACCCTGAGGTGTCTCATGGTCATGGAAATGTCAGCGCTGCYGCCGCCTCGCTCCTCTCGGGGCATTCCGGAGCGGGCATATGGATCATCCCTTCGGCTCCTTGTGCGCCRTGCGTAAGCTTGGGTGCAGTAAATGATTTTTAGGAGCGCTGCTTTTCACCCTGACCCATTGTGCTGGAAGGTGAGAGCAGATGGGAGGCCCAAGAGCTTATGTAGTTTAACAATCTTGTGACATCCGAGCTTCCTGAATCAGTGCTTGTGCTCCTTCCTCCGAGCAGCAGGGCTTGTGTTTTTTCTGGCGGTAAAGCCAAGTGACTTCCTGCCTGTCTCTAATGATTGTGTCACTGTGACTATTATATCCTGGTCGTGCTGATAAGCTTTTTCCTCCGGTTTTTATTTTTGTGCTAGGCTGCAGCTACGGTGCTCTCCTTCCCGAGCGCCTCGCGGCGTTGTGCAACTTTGGGGTAGAATCTGTGCATTTGTGCCTGTGGCTTAGGCAGGCCTAACTTCACTGTGCCTGTAGCTTCAGCAGGCCTAACTTAACTGCGCCTGTGGCTTAGGTGGGCCTAACTTCACCGTGCCTGTGGCTCACTGAGCTTCGGCTGGCCTAAGCGTAACCGAGCCTATAGCTTCAAGAGGCCCAACTTAACTGTGCCTCTGGCTTCAACAGGCCTAACTTAACTGTGCCTATAGCTTCAGCAGGCCTAACTTAACTGTGCCTGTGGCTTCGGAAGGCCTAACTTCACCGCGCCTGTGGCTTCGGCAGGCCTAGCTCAGCCCTGCTGAGGGAGAGGGCAGCCTGAGGAGCTCGGCAGGGCCTTTGATCCTCCGTGTGCTGCCATGGGAGGCTGCTCCGCTCGCTGCAGTCCGGGTAGAGCTGGGCCTATGCGGGAAGCGTTGCTTTGCTCCAGGGCCACTTTATTGCGCTTAAGGAATCTGTGAGCAAAAGGAGCGCAGAGGTGATATGTGAAAGAGCAGCAGTTCTGTACCTTTGGCTGAGATAAAAATATTTCTTCAAAGCTCATTTCCAAGGAGACCAGTGCCTCAATGAAAACAGGATTTTCCTTTTTTTAATTTTCCACTTGAAGAGGGGCCAATTTTAGCTCAGCCTCGGGATCCCGGTGAGGAGAGGCGAGTGTCCCCTCAGAGGTGGGGAAGGGAAGGGGCGCCCAACCCGTCCTCCTGGTTTGGGAGTGCGGTTGAAGCCGCTAATGGAGATGAGAGGTGACACTCGTCCTCCAGCGCCGAGYACGGGGGCTGGGCCGTGCTCATGGCGGCGGCGAAGGGCCTGTTGGATCTTGCCTCTGGAGGCCGCTCGGGAAAGAGGATCTCCGGCTCCTGTGCCGTGGCTGAGCACGCTCGTGGAGAGCTGAAACCGGAGAGCGGGCCGGGCGGGAGCTGCCTCGGCCAAACCTGGGGGGAACGTGCCCTCGGGCGGCGGGAACCTGATAGCTCCGCAGAATCGGAGCCAGCTGCTGCTTCCCCCTCCTCCGTGCTCGAGTCCCTGAAACACTCGTGTGCGGAGCCACCTGCGGAAAGCAGATTAACCCCTTTATCTTTGGAGTTGCTTCTCCTTCTGATCTCGCTCCGTGTTATTTGTTTTCCCCGCGGTAGCTCCAGGGTGACGGGCCGCGCTAATTCCTCTCGAGCGGCAGGATTCCCGCGGTTCTGCCCCTCGGTTCCTGTTGGTGGTTAATGATTGAACGCACGCTGCTGAATTCGCGACCGGATTTGGGGTGCTGAGCGGCGCGGCGGCCCGTGAAGGCGTTGGGAAGCGGGGCGCAGCGCCGAGCTCGGTGCCGGSGCGGCCGGGCGCCTCCCGGAGAGGCGCTCGGCGACGGGGGAGTGGGATCTCAGGGATCTCACCCTCGCTGACCTTGGAGCAGGGCGCTTGGCCGCCTCCACGTTTAAAGAGCCCTCTTGTGAGGGGAGCGCGCCTCGGCGTTCCCAGCTGGGCTGCGTTTTATTCCTGACCCCACCCATCCCTGCCTCTTGCAAGAATCTTGCGAGGCCGAGATTGTGTTTTTAGAAGTAGAATGACAGAGAGAAATCCCCTGGAGGCAAATGCAGAGTGTGTGCCGTGCACGCCAGTACAGACACACGGGGCTGGGAACTCCCAGAGAGATTAAGTGCGAGCGCGAGAAGGGCGCAGAGCAGCCAGAGCTCGAGCAGGGGGGAGGAGGCGGCGGTGAGGCGCTTCCTAAGCCGCCAACGGAGCCTTTCGGATTTTTTTTTTTTTTTTTTTTTAAATCTCGGTCTCTTCGTTTCTCCGAAGTGCCTCTCGTGCTCCCGGATCACCTCCCTGCCGGGTTTGCAGGGCGCAGGCTAACATGATGTACCTCTGGGTGAGTAGAGAGCCGTGTGTGAGGGCTTGCACACTTTGCACATATAAGGAGTGGAAAGCTGCGSGGCTCTGCACTCACGCGAGCGGCCTGTGCTTCGCTCGCCGCTGCCCCTGCGCACGCGGGCACCTCCATTTCCCACCGAAAATAACGACATTTAGGACGTGCGCTGGGAACTAGGAATCAGGCAGGGTTCTTGTCTGCAGTTCGGAGTTCCTTTGGAGAGTACTTTGGGGCAGGTGCCTCGTGGGCAAAATTCTTTGTGGTTATGCTCACTGTCTACTATCTGTGGGACCTGTGTGTGTGTGCGTTTCMTTTTCTTCATGTGTGAGGCCGCTCCCATGCTCCTCCGCTTTGGGGGATTTTGGTGCCACTGAGAGATAGCCCAGGCAGTGGGGATGGTGGTGGAGAAGAGCAGGGAATGGACACTTGTAATTGGAGGGGCAGGGGGTCAGAGGGGAGGATAGACCTGCTTTGACAAGYGCTGGATGCAGGGTGATTTTTCCAGATGTGGAGGCATGGTTGGTAGAGTTCCTGGTGGAGTGTGGAAAATAATGTCAAGAAAAACATGTGTAAAATATTATAGATCCAGCAAGCAAAGCAGAAGCATATATATTTTCTGCCTTTGTGCAAAGACTGGAATTTCCTTTGGAAGAACCAGCCCTTGGGCTGCTCCCTCAGTGATATGTATGTAACACAGTCTGCTTCTGGTCACCCTTGAGATCAGTAGTTTGCCCTTGGGCTTCTCACCTTCGGTATTCAAGGTTAAGAGCAATCGATTCCAAAGTTTTTGTTTGCCTTTTGAATCTCTTCCTAATTCTGAATGGAGCGGTGRGGGGGTTGCTCCAAGGACTGCTGTTTATAACACCTGCTTGCACCTCACTGCCCTCCACCTGCACGGGGGTATTTGGCCAACAAGGGTGCTCTGGAAGCYGGGCGAGAAGCGCCTGCTGCCCCACTCTGCGCCTGCCCGCGCCATCCCCACTGCAGGTAACTCGGCTCTGTGCTGGGGCCGGCGCCCTGGCTTGTGTGGGTGCTGCAGGCCCCGCTGGCGGCCGCCCCTCTTCCCCCTCATCCTGTAAGGCGCTGTTTGGCACCGGGAATTCCGGTGCCCGTTTGCGCGGAGCCTGCTCGATCCCTCGGGGTTTCTGCCCGGCGTGGTGCAGGGGTGAGAGGAGCAGCCACGCGGCCGGTTTCAGATCAGCGGCCAACAACGGCGACGGCGCCGAGCGCGCCCACGGCTGCTGGCGCTGCGTGTGGGAGCAGAGCGAGGGTGGGCCCAAGGACGGGAGGTGTCCTCGGATTCCCGCGGGAGGGTTTATCCGGGGGCGTTTTCCAAGAGGATAGCCGCTATTCTCAACTCGCGCCGCTCCTGACRTGCGGGCGAGCGGAGCGTCAAGCACGAGGCGCGTCAAGCACGAGGCGCCTCGGAGCTTGGTGGGCTTCGGTGGTGCCCTCATCAGCCTGGCACCGCGCCGGGTTAGCTACCAAAATGTTAGTAACTTRGTGACCTCTGGGTGTGAATTCTCTTTTTCTCCTCTCAGTGCAGGATACCACCTGCACTCACTGGGGGAGTTACCACCCTCTCTCACTCCTTGCAGGAACCTTCTCCCCTATGGCCAGTGTGTGTTGCTGCTTTCAACTGTTCTCCCCCGATGTTCCACATAAGCTTTGGTGGTGTAAGGACGAGGAGCCCTGAGTGGCATATCTGGTTTGCTCTGCCTTGACTGCCCTGGATTTTTTRCTTGGATGCTTGCAGTTTCCACTCAGCTCTTCTCTAGCTCCCTGATCTGTATTTTTTTTTCCTGTTCTCTGCCTCTTGTCCTTGGAACGGCAGAACTTCAGCAGATGCATGGAACTTTGCACTGAGTCATTCCTTAATTCAATGCATGAAACTACATTACTGCAACGCTAAAGCTGAGGTTTTAAATATGCAAGTTCTGAAATCCAGAATTAAGTTTCCCAGAGCAACCACGATTTTGCCCCCGCTAGGCCTGAGCGCTTYGGAATGATCTTCCTCAAAGAGATTGTGAGATACTGAATGCCCTCACATTGGTCAAGTAATAAAATGAAAAGGAGAACACATCTTTCTGCAAGTCTTATATGGAGTGGACGTTGGAGCCGCGAGTTCAGACTTCTTGCAGCATTACAGACCTCAAATTATATTGTTCCATCTCTGAAATGAACCGGCGTTGAATCCTGCCTGAAATTCCTGCCGGCTGAACCGTATTCCCTGGAGTGAAGCTTGTTGCGGGACACTGGCAGGCTGCGCTGGAGCTTGGGCGGTAGAAACCTGGCAAGTGGGAAACTCCAAATGTCTGGGCACTGTGAGGGAAGTAGGGACGGCAGACGAGCTCTGCCATTAAATATCACGGGAGACTATTTATCTTTGCATCTTTATCGTGTAGGATGCAGTTCCAGAAAGGCTCTCTGAGGCAGAGGCTGGGTGGTAGCCTCTTTCTAATGTTGCAAACTGTTCAAATGTATATACATTTAATTGTGAAGAAACTTTTTATGGATAATTTTTTTCCYTATGAAAGGTGCATATAAGGGCTCYGTTTTTGCAGACAGGGCATTTTGTTGGGATGGGGAACCTCCTAAATCTGTCCCTGTCCGTTCTTTGCCTCACTGATGGCACAGGGGCAGCCGAGAGCGGAGTGGGAAGGGCCAAGTTGAGAAAAACGTTCAGCCCTTTTCTGGGTAAGAAATCCCTGTTTTTTCTCTCTTTTTCATTTGCGAGGAGATGAATCTTTGTGTGCTGTGAGTCATAAGATACAATCTAGAGTCATTTCATTCCAAGTATTTTCTAAAGAGCGTGATGTGTTCTGAGGGTTGCGGCTGTGAATGTTGCCTTGCTGGAGGTCTGCTGTGACAAGGAAGGTTAAAAGGAAGGGGCTGCAGCCCTAGCAAGCAATTTAGCAGCCGTCCTTGGCCCCTGCTYGGAGGCAGCTGAAACCATCAAAGCCGGGAGGGCCCGAGGTAGGGGAGGTCCATGCTGTTGCTAGGCTCCTGATGGGAAGGCGCAGGAGTCATGGCTCTGATCTGGGATTGTAGAGGCTATAGATAATTCCCTCGTTTCTCGCAGCCATGTACAGAGCACATGCTGAGTGTTTGTGAGAGGGCTGGCTGCCGAGCACAACCAGATAATGATTTCCTTTCTCTAGGACTCAGTGAGAATGAAGATCTCACCTGCACCTACTAATTATCTACTCCACGGGCAAGAATAGGGCTAGTAGGCTTCAAGCTCACTTGAAAATATTTGTTGTTGGTCTTCCTCCTGACTTGTCTTTAACTTGCTTTTTTTTTGGTCACTTAAAAGCCTCTTTGCATTSACTGGGATATTTGTTTCCCTCTAGGCACCAAACTCATCAACTCTTCCACCAAGACACTAGAAGCTCAGTTCTGCTGCCAAGCTTGGGTCTTAGCAACGTGCTCTTCCTCATGTCGTATCTTTCTATCATTTGTTTTTAGCATGAGATGCAGCCACTGCCGGTGAAAAGTTTGGTCATTAGAGCGCGACTTGCAAAGCGCGCGTCCGATATCAGCAGAGCAAGAGGCTGCCCAGGGAAGATGGCTTCGCTGCTCTGTTCCAGTGCCAAGCCTGGGGCGGTCGTTAGTAGGGAAGTCAGGTTGTGCCTGTAGGTCTTCAGCTGGAACCTGTTTGGTGGGAATGGCAAAGAAAGTTGGCGACGAGAAGCTGGAGCTATGAAATGATGGAGAACGTGCAGCTGGTCCATGCAGAGTGTGGTCAGCACGGAGAGAGGTGAAGACGTGCCAACCTTTGGGAGGCTGGGTTGTGAAAATGCAGGAAGGCTTCCTGAATATATATATATATATATATATATATATATATATATATATATATTTGGGAAAATACATGTGTATATACATGTGCCACCTGTGCTGTTAGAGGCTCCTGGGATGTGGGTGTGTTTGTGTGCAGGTGGCACAAGGCCCACGCTGTTAATGCAAACGCCAGTTTGGGATCCTTCCTCCAAGGGAGGGAGCCCTGGAAAATCACCACGTGGAGCGCGTGCAAAGTGCCCTGAGCTGATTTTCCAGCCTGCCAGGCCCGCGGGGCTGCGTGCCCGGCAGCCTGAGCCCAGGAGGGATGGAGTGGAGTTTGCCCAGTGCTGCCGAGATAACGAGCCGGGTGTTTGATAAGGTTGCTCAGYTTTGGCGCAGCGGCTCCGGACGGCGCCGGCCCGCGTGCGCCGCCGGGCCGGGGGTGTCRGCGGCGCTGCCCGCGGGGCTGGTGCCGCGCGGCAACTTGCCCCTGTTGGCGCTGGGGTTTTTAAACGGACCTCGGAGATTTGGGAAATGGAGCAGGGCGAGTTTATGAAAGAGATTATATAACGTGACTGTCTGTGCTAATAGGGAGCTAGGGCTAATGATCCGGGAGGTCTTTTTCCAGGGCTGCGCTCCTGCAAGCCTGTAAGCCTGGGAGATGCCAAGGTCACTCCTGAAGCAGGAGAACCCAGCGCAGTTCGGAGGGAGAAGCCATTTTAAATCAAATCACTGTCTTCGGAGATGAAAGCTGAGGGATTGGGGTGATCTATCTGGTAGACTGTGCTTGATCAAAATAAAAATAGGTGTAATCAGTGTCCTCTGAGCTGCTATCACATTGAGAAATTAACTTCCTTGATGAATCTAAACAAAAGAAATACAGGGATGTAACGTGGCTGAATTTCTCTGGCAGTGCTTCTGCCCATCTGCGCTATTCTCCCTTGTCCAAACAGCAGTGACTTCAGGAGACTTCTAGTTTCTTGAAGCCTGTCCAAGTCTTGGGAGACTGACAGGTAGGAAATTCTGTTTGAGTCTGTTTACCACAAAACAACCTGTTTGTCTTGGAAGGAGGAGAGTAAACCTGTTCTCAGCCTCCCTGATTTGCAGGAAGGAGGCTCATAGTGATTTGAGGGAGAACCTCTGTCCTGCAYGTCCTTTGGTCCTTACTGGCAAATCTTAATTCCAGCGATGTTAGAACTTCACCCSTGGCTTAACCTCCAAGGTTACGGTGATAGTATAGGAAAGGTCTTGGAGTGCATCTAAATTTGACTGACTTTTTTGCTCTAAGTAGCTCCTAGGATATCAAGCATGCATCTGTGTGTGCTCCATCTGAGGAACGATTGGATGACTCGGATGAGGAGCTGGAGAGATGCTCTCCTCCTGCAGCAGGATGGCTTGGTGCCGAGGCAGTCCGAAACAGGTTGCGGGGCTAGACAAACTGTTTGCTTTAGAGAATTGTCCATTTGGAGCAGGATCTGTGGTCGGCATCCACAGACACAGGGCTGGGCCGCACTGTGCACCTAATGCAAGGCAGCACCTCCTGCAGCTCCTCATCGCTGTGGTTGTGCTGCGGGACCAGCACGGACGGCTCCGCGTTGGAAGGGAAAAGGCGCTTGCCGGAATGGAGGAATCCAACTGAAGCTGCACTTTGTGCCCTCTGGTGCGCTCTCCTTCTCTTGCAAGCACTGAAGATTCCTCAAAGCTGTGAAGCAGCTTAAACAAGTAATTAAGTTTCTCTTGTCTGCCCCTTAAATTTAGGTTTCATTGTTCTCGGAGCGCCGCTCTCATGACTAACGCGCTGCCCGCACAATGCTGCTGATGGCTGCGCACCAGATGGTTCCCGGGGCTGGAGCTGAATCAGGGCAAAGGCAGTTAACATGTTTCATCGGAGGTAGGAGAAAAACGGTCCCCCACAGAATGCTCTAAATGAGACTTGGACATTAAGACGACGATAATGTAAAAATACTTTAACCAGATGACAATTTCTTTTATGTATTCTTGGGGTTTATTATTCATTGTGCTTTAAGGAGCTGGCGTCGGATGATGCTGGAACGCTCCTCTGTACTTTTTCATAATTTATAAATCATCTAGTGTTGAAACAAAGCTTAAATGCTGAAAAATGTTGCAACTCAAGTATGTATACGTGGCTAGAAAATAGGAAACAGGCATGGTGCGGCCGTGCTACTTTTTTTTTTTTTTTTAACTTTTCATTCCTGTCGTGATGTCGTGACTTGTTAGTCCAGCCCTCGATCAGCAGGGGACATCTGCTCTACCTGCATCCACCTCTTGGATGGAGAAGGCCTCAGAGGAAACCCTCGGCCTCCCTCAGCAAGATGCAGGGCCTGTTTGACACTGCAAATGGGGTGCGTGGCTCGTCGGGGCTCTCTCAGGAGCGGGGGGCCGCAGCTTTCACCCCAGGGCTGCTGATCCCGTCGCGTTTTGGCTGTTGCACCCGCTGCCCCCCGAGCCGCTCGTCACGGGGGGTCACGAGCCGGCGCTGACGTGAGGAGGAGCGGCCGCTGAGCACGAGCCCTCTTGTCCAGCCCGCTGAGATGGAACGGGAAGAACGGAAATTCACCCTGGATGAGGCAGCCTAGTGTGCCCTATTTAGGGTTAGGGCGTTATCTGAACTGTAAAATCCTGAGGCCAGGGAGGCCTAGTGCCTGCTCAAAAGCAGACAGACATTGACATGTTTCTGACCTGTATATAATTACCTTTTTAAGCCACTCTAGGGCTTCTCGGAGTAGGAAGCGCAAGATACTGGGGTGCTTTTCCCTAGCACATGGGGTGCTGCTGTCCAACGCAGCTGGGGAGCTGTTGGGAGTAGGTGTGTGATAAACACTCATTACATCTCCARTAGGGCAGCATGATGAGGGATGCAATCTAACGTAAGAAGATATATTTTTTTTTCTCTTCTACAAGAATAAAAAATGTGTAGGACAAGTGTGTACACACGCTTGTGTGTTTATAATAAAAATTATATATGTATAAATTAAGTGTTTCGTCCTGTATCTCTCCTTCCCTCCTTTTAACCCCCACCCCAATAGCAGCTCAGGTGACCAGCACCAGCTTTGGCGGCTTCGGGGCAGTGGACCAGAGGTGCAGCTGCTCTGCACGTGTTAGGCCAGCTGTAACGCAGGCGATTCCTTCTGGGAGAGGCTTTCCTCACTGTGGCAGCTCTTGGACGTTGTCGTGCCGTGGGGACCCGTGACGATTTGTCTTAAATGCGGTTGTGGGTGCGCTGGGCAGAGGGTGCTGCCTGCCGTGCTCCTCTGCAAGGTGCAGGGGCGAGATRCGGTCGCTGCCTGCAGCGACCCTCTGTGCCAATGGTCCCTTCTCCTGTTCATCTGACGTGCTAAAAGTGCCGGCGCTGGGGCTTCACATGTGCAAAAACAAAAGCTGATGTTGATTTAATCCCATTACACTGCGCTGATCTCTCAACCACTGGACTCTTAGTAGGATTCCAGCTTTAATCCTGTAAGGATCAATCTGGCCTGTTGCTTTTCTGTCCTGATCYTAAATCCCCCTTTAATCTTGTTAATTATACCAGACCTTTTTTGGTTTCGTTCCTTTTTTTTTTCCCCTATGGACCAGCATAACCACTTTACATCGTCCCACTGCCGCCTGTGCCCTGGTGTTCTTGCCACTCGGCACCCGGTCGAGGCACAGTTGCTCCTGCAGGCCGATCTCTCYGCTGCGGCAGGGCCGCATCCACCTTCCTCCGGCTCCTGTTTGCTCCTGTGTGGCGATGGGCGCTCCATTCCTGCGGCTTCTGCTTGGGATTCTCTTTTGCAGCTCCGGTTGGATAACGTGCTGCCTGCTGGAGCAGGACCTGGAGCATTAGAGCCATTTTAGAATAGCAAGTGGAAAGGAGCATTTTGTATTTGTTTTTCCCCAATGGAAAACCRCTGGCTGTGACACCGAGGGCTTTAGAGGAGAGGAAATTTTCAGGGGATATSGGCAATGCTACCGCAATGATGCAAAATCTGCACAGCCGAGGGGTGAGATTCCTGGGACCAGGCACACTCCTGTGGCCCACAGGTATATTCCGAGGGTCGTGGAGCAATTCAGCTGCTTAAATCAGCCCTTTTATCCTTGTGTGTTCCACTGGCTTAAGGAGAGAAATGATGTGCGCTCGCCCTCGCGGCTCTTTATCTTCCCACCGCGCTGTCCGCAGGCCGCGGAACCCGGGGCYGCCGTCTCTGCCCAATGCACAAGGCCAATTCCTCACTGTGGCAATCTGCTCCTGGCACTTGCAATAATAGAAGCGAGCTGGGCTTAATGTATTCAGCTCTGGTATTTCCTATACCATAAAGAAGYAAACCAAGCCCAGATTGCACCTCTATTTGTTTTAACTCGATCAAGAGCTGACAGGTCATTTCTGGAGCATGTCTGCACYGGGGTCCCGATATTCTGCCGGATTTTGTTCCTTTATCTTTCGTGCTGTTGCAGCCTTCCTGCTCCTCCGTGTCGTGCAGCACAACCTCCTGCTATTGCAGCCAGCTCCTGCTCACTCCCATCTCRCCCAAGCGTCGTGGTGCCGACTTCCCTTCCCTCCCCTCCAGGATGCAGTCGGTAATGACAGGTCTGCGGTATAAACGACCAAGCTAATTCCGTTTTGAAGCAGATAAAGGGAAAATGGGTCGGAGCTGGGGCAGATGACTTCTCTGGATGCATTTATTCTCATTAGAGGCTYGCTGGTGCTTGGCTTTTGGAAAACACTTAGAGCCGTGGCGGGAGGYGCGGTTGTTTTTAAGCAAATGTGGGCATTTTCCCAGCAGCTGGAGGGTTAAGGAATTGCAGAGGAGTGACACGGTAACTGTATTCCATATTTTTGTGTGTTGCCAGTAGCGAGAAGGGAGAAACTTTGATTTCTAATCCGCTTTGGAGGAGGCTCCGTATCAGGGCTGCACAGAAACAGTCAGTCAAGCAGCTCCTTTATCATAAAGGGGATTTTAATTAAAACTGTTCTCGCATCATGAGCGGAATGAGCGTCGGTGCCAGCCAGCCCTGTACTGGGCATTTATCTCCTTCAAMCCACATTACCAGTAATTGCCGCATKAAATCAAAGCCGGGGGAGATTACAGGGCTGCACTGGGCGGGCGGCCGGGGGCTGCTGAGATGGGGAGCCCCCCATGTGAGGGTGCAGGGCCGCCGCGTCCCGAGGGGCTCCGCGCGCCRTGGGGCGGGAATTCCTGCTGCTGTCCGGGAGGAGCCGCAAGTATGGGAAGCTCCCGGTGTTTTTCTATTAACTTCCTTTGGAAACAGAAGCAAAAGGCAAGCGGGAGGCGCCGCAGCCGTTGCCTTGTGTCCGTCCTCAGGAGCACAGTCCAGCCCCGCGCTCCGGAAGAAACGCGCTCCGCTCCCGGCACCTCCTCCCTCTCCCTCCCTTCGGCCTATGGAGCTTCCAGCTCYGTCTGCCGCCTGGACACAGGAGCCTTTCTCGCCCGCTGCCTCTCCCCTTGCCCAGGAGGTGCCTTTCACAACCTCTGCTTYCTTTGCCAACTCTGGCTCATTAACTTGTTTAATTATTTTCCCTGTTTTTCAGGCGTTCTGCTCTGTCTAATCCTGGAGCAGATGTTTYCCTTCTTCTTGTCCCTGTAGCCTGAGTGTGTCGTGCAGCTCCAGGAGACACCTGAGCATCCGAGCGCTGCGTTGCCTCTGCTCCCGGCGCCTCTGCTGGGATGCGGCTGGAGAAGGGGCCTCTCCACGTCAGGGTGTCTCTTAGGCAGCTGGAGGGCTTGAGGCCAATAGATCTATGCAGGCAGCCAATGTGACGGGTGGGTTTTAGAGACTCTTGTTAAGTCTGCCCCATAGTTGTAAAGATGGTAAGACAGGGACAGACTCTACAAAAAAAWATATATATATCTATATATTTTTAAATGGAGCTGTGATTTTCTTTGTTTTCACCTTGATGCCAGTTGCACWTTTTACCAGTTCCACCGCACATATTCCGGGGCAGTTGGATGGCAGTGCCAGTTTTTCTTCCCTTAGCCTAGGAGAGACCTATCATGACCTGCCCTTTGGAACCAGGCTGCCTGTAGGGCTTGCATGTCCCGCGTTCCTCATCCACGGAGAAGGGCTCGCTCCCAGGACCCAGCCCAGGACGCGGTCCCGTCTGCAGAAGGAGCCCCAGCCTGATCCTCCTCAGCAGGCGGTTCCGTAGCTGGCAGCGCAGCCCTGCAAGACACCCTTGGATGTCCCCGCAAAGCTGGGCCTTGCGCTTTCCTTCATTACCCTGTGAGCTTAAGCAGCAGCTTAACTATTGCCCTACTTCGACTCCRGCCTACGCACAAATCTCTGGCTTGAGTTAAGGGGATCTTTAAATTCRAGCTAAGAGGATCCATAAGGTGGCACGGGCTGAAGTTCAAGCGCTGCCGCTAGSCAAGGTTCTTCCTGCAGAACTGCACAAGGCCCTGGGCGGATGTTGTCCAGGGATTTCAGCTGCTTGGTCTTAAGAGCTTCCTAGGAATAAACCTGGCCTGCTGGGAAGGTGTTGAGTAGAGGAATGTCAGGCTTCCTTCTGTACTCTTTGGCAAAACCATTTTAACTGGTAGCTCATGCTCTCAGTAGAGAACAACCGTGCCCACATCGTGGTATTCTGAGTAGGTGAAGAATTCACGGTGAATTTGGGGAAAGAATTTGGGGAAAGAAGATTTCCAAAATTTGGGTTTCTGATTRTTCCTATTTTCTCACAGAGAGATATGTTTTACATGATTAAAAAAAAAGTTTTTTTTTTTTTTTTAAATTAAAAACAAACACGCCTTGCTGTCTTTTACTATTTTTGTCTTGGCCTGGGGCAGAAAATGATGTGAAGATGACTAGATGACTTCTTGCCTAAGTGCTGGCCTAACTCAACATACCTTTCCCGTTCCACGACGTGGTCTTCCGCTTTCTGCTCTCGCCTAAGAACAAACAGGGGCACGATTCACAATTTCCACCGCAGAAACCAGCACCTCTGCCCCAACCAGCGCTGCCCCTGGGGTCACTCGCTACATTAAAGCGTGCCTCGCTGCTGTCACCATTCATTTAGCAAGTCTGACTTTCCTCTTTCGGGGTAAACTGCGTCGTTCTTGGCAAACCTCGGTGCCGCGTGCTATTTCTGGACTCTTTCTGTGCACTCAGCAAACGCGCCGAGCTGGGAGCTCCAGCACTTCTTGTATTTTGCTCTTGAACCTCGTTTGAGCTAGTTGGAAGAGTCTGGAATTCTTTTTTTTTTTTTTTTTTTAATGGGAATGGGGAATAAAATAAGCTTCATCTCAAGCTTAGTAGTCGAGCAATATTTTAAATTCAGGCGTACGGAAATTAATGGACAGATGTAGTTCTTCTGTTATGAAATTGTCTTTGCAGATTTATAATGAAGGTGTCATATTGTGTGTATTGCCACACTAGAGCCGTTTCTAAGTGATTTTCCTGAGATTTATTCTGTGACCTGCTGTTTCAGCAGCTAAAGGTCTTGCCTGCATAATGTTCTCTAATTTCTCAGCTCCTACCCGTAATGTAGGCTTGGACACAGCTCTCTCATGCAGTGCTGCTGCCTGTTTATTTCACATTTACTTCCATGCAATTAAGAGTTCGGTTTAAATAATACTTTTGACAGTTCTCTCTCTTGCTTGTATGGATGTAGTGCGTGGGCAGCTGCTCTGCTGTCCTAGTTGAACCCATTTGGGTAGTGGATGCCTTTACTCCTATATCAAAAGGACAAAATACTGACTGAGAAAACCTTTCCCCCGGATTCTAGCTCTGCTCACGCAGTTAGCGGAGCCCCATTGCTCTCGGGGCAGGGCTGAATTTGAAGCAACATTAGCATGATTTATCTGGTGGATACCCTTTATTTTTAAACAAGTGCCGGTTTCTATTTTTGCTTGTCACATGGAAGCAACTTGATAAGCCGAGGGGGTGTGGGGTGGCAAGGAAAATCCGTACGGAATAACACCCGGGCCGGCGAGTGGGCTCTCAGAGGGGTGAGCCAGGTCCCAGCCTGCACCCAAACGCTCTGCACTACCTGGGCACTGCTCCCTTCGCCCCAGGCACAGGCGAGGTTTAGGCGAGATTTAGACTGGCACTAAACCCCTGGAGAAAAGGGTTTATCTAATGCACAGAGCCTAGGGAGGTGTGGGGTGTCACCGCCTGCCCCCTGGCTGCCACGTCCCCACTCCCCATGGGGAGCGTGGGGAGGTCTCCAGTGTAGCCTAGTCCCAGTTTGTGGTTTATTCAATTAAAAAAATAATAAWAAAAAAAAAGTTGGTAAGACTATCTCTGATATTGCCAGCTGGTGACTTTTAATAATATTTATTCTTAGGAAGATGGTTCTTTAATTAAGGAATTAACCTTTATTTTCTGTCGGCTTAGCGTGGATCTGGAGAAATGCTCAGGCTTAAGCTGATGTATTTCACAGAAAAGTAAAAGTCTTTCTTTTAGGAACCACCCTGTTAACTGTGTAGGTAGAAATTGTCCCCCTAAGGATACTCTAACTCTTGTTAAGGAGGGAAAAAAAAAGCAAGTGGGAGTGTAAAAGAGCAGAGGGGCGAAGCTCCCCGGTTTGTGGTTTGCAGCTACCTGATGGATCTAGCAGGCTCTATAGCAGAGGAAGACACGCTCTGTGCTCTTTCGGTGTCCTCCTTTCTGTTTATTCACCCCTTTTTGTTCCCTATTTGCCCCAAAGAATATGGAAAGGCAGCGTGGCTGCCATGCAATGTCTAACTTACCAAGAGAAAGCTCAGTCTCTTCCCTGATGTTGGAATGCTGCACCTGGAGCTCCCTCTGCTTTTCCTGTAACGGGCCAGAAGCATTTTGCAGGACACCTGGCATTGCCAAGCTCTGGGCGTGCACGTGGGGTCCCTGAAGAAAGCTGGGCTGGGATCACCTTCGCTGCCAAATGGCTTAGCCCAAAAGAGTGYTGATTTTCTTCCTGAACCAGTGCCAAGCACTCAGAATTCTCCTTGAAAGGAGTCCCAGGCCAACACATGGATTTTTTTTTTTTCTGGAAAATCTGTGTAGTTTTTCTTTTTCCCCTTGATACTGCGACTCTTGCAATAAATGAGAAGATGGAGCATATCTGGTTTTAGAAGCTCCTCTCAGCTTTTCACATTATATTCAGATGTGCTGGTGTTTTCTCACGATAGCATAATTAAAAACTGTTTTGCAGACCGTATAGAGACTTGGGATGGGGTTGAAATGAATATTAAGTTGCGTGTTACATATGCTGCTGGCATACCCAAGCTGCTGTCTGCTTTATTTTGAAGCTTCAGCACTAATACAGTTTTGTAAGTTAAAATTCCATTAAAGCTGCTTTCCTGGGAGGTAGCTCATTAACTAGTGTGATGGATAAAATCATAAATTCTGGAAGCACGTCCTTCAGTCGGGATTTCATGAACTTCAGATGAGTGTTCACCATTGCTTTATGGTTATTTGTTTATTTATGAATTTATTTTGTAGTGATTTCAGAAGCAGACTTCAGGTAATCCAAGTTCTTCCGAGGATTTGTTCTTATTTGGGACCTCACTAACTTAGGGGACTCGGCCTACCCAGATTGAACCTCAGGGTCAAGAGCCGCTGCTCTCCTGCAGTTTCTCCAGGAGTCTTTGCCTCTGTTGGCAACCTTGGGTGTACAGATTGGGTGTTTATAGAGAGCTTGGTTGGTGCCTAGGAAGGGCCTGGGTTTTTCCCAAGTCCTGTTAGGTTTCTGGAGGTTGCTGAAGCTCCTGTTCTATGGGATGGCTCCAAGAAAGCTCTACAAACCAAAAAGGATGGTGTCCAGTACCTGCAGTTCTTGCTTTCCACCACTCTAGGAGCCCAATATGGTACCTCCCTTTGCTTCTGTTTGCCGTGTATTTCCCTAATGCCGAGTGTGTTTAGGCTTTGAAAAGACGTGATGCTTAGGCAAGCAGTATTTTAAATTCCGACTTGTTCCTTTATGCTGTGTTTTTGTAATTGTGCTTTAAAATTGTGCTTGTTTTCCAGTCTAGACAAGCCATTAATATTTAATAGCTAAGTGCAGATGATGCAGTGAAGAACGGAAGACGGTAACGGGATGCAGGTATCTTGTGACCATAGTTTGGAGTGTGCGTTGCCTGGCTGCTAACCCGTATTAGATCCATTTGGGGACTGCCAAGCTTCGTTTGGGAGCGTTTAGACGGGTGTAGAGGCAGATAGAGCCCAGCTCCATCGCTTGGGACTAAGTGTCTGCCTTGCGTGTCCCCCATGCCTTGACCTGAATCTGTCCAGCAGTTGTTTCCATGAAGTCCAAGACGCCGAAATCTCCTGAGTTGTCTGACCATGTGGACTCAACTGTGACTTGTGGAAAGACACTCAACTAGTTACATGAGCTGGTTGCATTATTTGTGCCTTTCTTTTGCTTTTCCCTCCCCTCCTCCCTCCCTCTAGCTCTTTTTCATACCACGGCAGGAACGAGGCTGACTGAGTGGCTCAGAGAATGGTGGCCRAGGTAGGTGACAGTAACATGGAATGTATCTCAGGAGCTTCCTCCGTCTCCTTAACCCAAGCCTTGGGGCTTCTTTCCCTCGGGAAGAGTCTTCCCAAGGGTGTCAGCCCGACCTGCCCGTGCGGCTGCCACGGTGGTTAGGGAGCCCTGGGCTCCACCGTCGTCGCAGGCCGAGGGCGTCGCTTCCCTTCGCACACGAGTTGTTTTCAGCTGAGGGGAGCCGTTGTTTCCTGCATCCATAAAGGCCCCCAAGCCTGTTTAGTGGCTGTTTTAGCAATTTAGGGGAGGTTGGTGGCCTGTGTCGGCTCTGCCGCGTTTTGTGCCGGTGCGTGCAGGTGTTTTGGGATTGGGCATCACTGGCTTTTCAGTCCGCGCTCGTAACATTGGTCCTTTTTCCAGTTTCTTCCTTTGAATGTTTTTATTGTCTGTTCTTTTACGTTATAGGGAAGGGGGGATGTTGATTAGATTGCAAACCTGGAGTAGATCTTAGGTGCTCGTGTCATTAGSGGAGTTGGGTCTTGAACGTAATGCCTTGGTGGGCCCATTGCCTTGCCCATGGAGAACGTGAGGCAGGAAGAGACGGAATAGGGAAATCTCAGCACGTTGTGGAGAAGCGAAATGAGCAGGAACTGTTTCAGAGCTGCCCTTTTATTAAACGTCTTCAATATTTTTCCCCTTTACGTTTTCTCAGAATCCCAGGCCCCATCCATGAAAGCTAGAGCAGGCAGTGACCGAGGTTCTGCCCTGCCTGCCCGTGGTTTTTTCCCYTTGGCAGAGGCAGTGAATGAGAAGGAGCCATCTTCTCTGCTACGGGTAACCTGATCTGTGTCACTCTCTCCAGCTTGGGGCTTCCTCGCCCTTCTGCCAGTGGGATTTTTTTATTTCTCTGAGTTCATAGTGTAATTATGGTAATCTCATTTGTGGCAATGTGTTTTAGGAACATTAACCCTAATGAACGTGAGGAATCATTAGCACTAAACAGACCAGGCCGAGGCAGGTACTGTTTCCGTGGCTTTACTGACACCTTCCCATTCTTGCCTGCCGTGTCCTTGTGTACTAATCCAAGAAACTCCTGCCCACTTCTGCTCCTGCTTGTCATCCACCAAACTGCTGGCTCCATTTCTGCTTAACACACCTCGTTCCTGATGCTGAATGTTGGCATGCTCAGCATGGTTCGCTTGCTCTGCAGGGAACAGCTTGTGTTTCCCTGGCCTGAAACATCAGACCCTTTTGCTTTCGAGATGGGGACACCCGTGTAAAACTTTCAGATCTCTGAAATGTGAGGAAAAAAATGGCTTATGGGCTCACCTACTTGTCGTTGTTTTTCTTTTAGCTTACCATTTTGCAACACTGAGCATGTATTCCTGTCGATACATGCTGTACCTGAATTTTGTATCCTCCCCCTTTGAATATGTAAAGATTTCAGGGTCAAAGTAACAGGTAGACTTTTTTTTTTCTATTTTTTTGATTATATTAGAATTTGAAAGTCTTTATATATTAAAAAAACCCAAAGTTGTAAGAAGAAAAAACAAGCATTTTGCGTGAGTTTTACCTGTTTACACCAATCAAAAAAAAAATATATATATATATATATATAAAAAAAATTTTAAAAAGTACAATCCAGAAAAATGTAGCTGTGTAAGAATTTAAGAGTTATAACTGTGTAAGTGTTACACATACATTTTCAAAGTCATCTTTGGAATGAGGAAAGGCCACCTTCGTGCTCAAGGTACAGGACTTGCTTGGGTGCAAAACGGGAAACTCTTCGTCTCACACTGGTAGGAACTGGCCGAGCTGCTCGATCTGTTCAGCTGCTRTGGAAATGAGTACATAGACAGGCAGAAAATGCATCCCTGCTTGCTGGCGTGTTTCCTACATTTACATCAGTCTTTAAAAAGCAGAGACATATTGCGAGCTGCTCATCGGATCCCTGATGACCCAGTTTAGCAGATGTAGTGATTGGCTAATTGTTAAAGATGCCATTTTTGGTGGGTGAGAGGAAGAGCATCAGCCAGGCTTCTAGCGATGAGGAGTTAGAATCCGCGGAGGTAAGAGCTCTTTAGTGGGAGTAACTAGATAAGGCTTGGATTAATTTGTCTGGAGAACAGAGAATTATGCTTAAGATTTTATAAATTCAGTTTATGAAATGAAACTGTTGGTGTAATTTCCTTAGTAAAGATCAAGGTGGAGTAACAGGCGTGCAGCATGGAAGTGTCTCAGGCTTCTTGCTGCACTGCTGTTAACCCGCAGTATCAGAGTTAGTAGCATTTTCTTTTTCTTAAAACCAACATGAAAAATGCCTGTGACTGCCATGGATGTACTTGGAGCGTGGGGAGAATACAGCTAGCTTAAGTCCTTATAACTGCACTTGTAATTGTGACTTAGCACGCTTTCCATAATCAGTCTGAGGACAGCAGGCAAAGCCAAGCCCAGGGCTGTGGTCTTGCGCGTTCCAGAAATTCTCCCTGGTCTGCAGACATCAAAGAGCAGCTCGTGTGAAGGGAAATACTGTTTTTTTAAATTGAATGTTGGAGAAAAACTTGTCTAATCTCCGTGTCTTGCTTAGTGCACGGAAAGGGGGAAATTAGGTAAATACCGCTACAGCAGCGTGTAGAACAGTATCTCTAGGCAGAGGGATGGATAGGTAGGAGGTGGAAAATAATAAAATTCAGTGGTTTTTTTTTTATATATGTGTATATATATATATGTTTTTTAAAGGCAGTAGGTAGATGGGTGATACTCTTAGCAGAAGTGGTTGGGAGCTGTGTGATCAGTGCATGAACATTTCAGTTTTTGCTGAGGCTCCTGCCGTTAGAAATAACAAGCAGAGGAACCCGAGCTACTGATGCAGGATATGAAACTGAATATTATAGGAAGAATATCAATCTGCAAGAGCAGTAATCATGCCTTTAACACATGTATTCAAGGTTATGCATAATTCAGATAAGGTAGATGGAGAAGCGATAGGAGAGTCCTGCTATGCGGTATACTATGGAGAAGTGAAGAGGGTGATACTGATAAACCAGGATCTGTTTCTGGTCACAGTTGCTCCAGGAACGAAGGGCAAAAGACATCCTAGAGGAAATATTGGGAGTTTGCTCTGGGCTCCCTTAGGTCTGGATTTGGGTAGAAACTTGAGTCTTTGAAATGTTATTCCAAGTGCCTTTAGAGAGACGAATGTTATTATGAGAGACCTCTACATTCTCAGATATACCTTGGAAAATGAATAATGCTAATAATAATAACCACCTGCTGTTGGTCCAGTGAGCAAACTGTAGGTGATAAGAATATTACAGGAATAAAAGTTGTTTAGAACTCTCCATGTTCCCCCGTGGAAAAAAAATAATTAAAGCAGATTTGCAGGCAATTTATTGTTGTTGTTTCCAACTTTGATACATGGAGCAAAATAATTGATGAAGTAAGTCTACCAGATTGAATACTGAGAGACTTGAATGCAGAAAGTTTCTGTTTGTTTCTCTTTTGGTGTGTCAAAGGAACTTTGTATAGAGATTCCTTATGGGGTAATTCAAGGAGAAAAGCTTATGAGAAGATAAAAGACCTTAAACCTAACTGGAGGCATAGGTATCTCATAAAGGCTCTTAGGTGCAAAAAGAGAATTTGCAAGGAGTGGAAAAGGACCAGTCAGCAGAGACTGTTTTCAAGGTCAGGGGAATGTGAGGGTTACGGGGAGAGTTGCCAAAAATCAGACTGAGTTAAATCTGGGCAGGTGTTTCTAAAAAAAGAGGTGTCACTTGGTCCAAATATATGAAGAACGAAGGCTGGAAGAATTGGGGCCACTTTGTTTTTGGGATAGAGTAGTTAGGGATTTTGGGGATAGGGGGATTTGGGGGATAGGGATTTTGGGGATAGGGTAGTTAGATAGGGATTTTGGAGTTGTGATAACAAACTTAAGGGATAATTTCTTTTTGTTGAAGATAGGGTTATTTGTGGAGAGAAAGACAGGATGGGCATGAGACCACCATGGATACTACCATGTTGGACATCTGAGGAACAGGGTGTGTGCACACCGGGTTGGAGAGTGAGGTTGGCTGAGAGCAGTAGTACCTGGTCCTGAAAGCCAAAAACTGGCTYGTGAAGTTGCAGCTCTGGTACAAGCCTTTAAAAGATCTAAATGAGAAGCAATAGCACATGTTTAGAGAAGTGCCATGTCCTTATTGATGATGAGGTGTCTGTGAGGGATGATCTGGGCAAAGAGCCCTGTAGATCCAACATCATTTGTATGCAAAATCTGAGGATTAAGAATTTGGGCATAAATAGAAAATGGCATAAAAGGCAACAGAATAGGCTTGTGTCAGACTAGGCTGCTCTCTGTTTAAGATAACTAATTTTCTTCTTTCTTGATGACAAGTATTTTTCTTAACTGGATGACATGTTTTATTATAGCACTGGTTCTACAGTGTCTGAGGTGTTACATTATAGAAAAATACTGAGATGAAAGAAGAGGCGATTTTGTGCTGGAATTGTGAAAGAGATTAGGAGCTAACCATGTGTTTTAGGGTAATGATTTTTTTTGAAAAAGATATTTTTATTTTTAAGATGGCCACAGGCTAGATCAGGTACAAAAATGGGCTTCTGGAGAGGCTGGGGAGTAGAAAACCTGCCATGTGAGGAAAGACTGRAACAGCTGCTCGTTTAAAGGAACAGAGAGAGGGGGATACATTGGGGAGCTTGAGAGAAAGAGAAAATATATTCAAGCAGAGGACAGCACTGGCACAAGAACAAAGAACAAGCCAAGATTGCTCAGGAACAGGGGTAAGTGGTAACACAAATTCCTGCTGCTGAGGAGGGATGTGCTGAGCAGCCTTTTGGYGTGGATAGTGTAGGCTATTTCTAAGACGTCACTTGATAAATTTTATAAAAAGATGAGATGGTATCATATGGTAGTAAGTGATTTGATTTTGTGTTTGAGGTCTTTTCCAATCTTAGTATTTCTGTATTTTAAGTTATTTGTATGTGTGAGCATTTGCYGGAACAAGGCTCCGGTTTTATAACCGTTACCTAACTTGTGTTACCGGAACCATATGTGCGTAGCAGGTCATACGGTAACGTAGTCAGGCCCTTATCTTTTAATAAAATTAGGGAGCGTAACCTTTTTATATTTGGCTAATATGTGTTGAATGTCAAYGTGCAGTAATAAACCAGCCATGGTAGACAGCCCTAAAGAGCAAATTTTCACCATAAAAAAAAAATTTCTGTGGTTTACGACATGCCGACAAGGTATGTTTAGTTCTGCTGTATGCAGCATGGCACATGCAAGCTTAAAAATAGTTTTTGTAATCTGGTTTTCTGTAGGAGATSGGGCACGTGAGGCTTTGCTGCTGAACTATCACCTAAGTATCTTAATACCGGTGAGGCCAAGTGCTTAAATCTGCATCAAAAGTTTTAAGGCGTTTCGGTTCTGCCTGGATCTGTTTGCTCCAGCTACAAGAACTCAGGGGGTGGGGTGATATTTTTCACTCCTCCTCCTCCTTGATTTGTTTTGTCCATTTGACAGTTATTTATAGATAGCAAGATAAGTGCACTAAGATTGTAAAATGTTTCATTCCCCTGGGGCCTCGTTGAAAATGACAGAAATTTGATTGTGAAATGAACATGGGGTTTTTAGCTTAATTATAAAGTCGGTTTTAAAACATGGGGCAGTAATACAGGGGGGAAAAAAAAAAAAAAGAAGGCAAAGAGGAGTTATGGAAGGGACTTAGTGTTTTCATAAATTAATGCCTTTTTATAAGCAGATGTTCTTGGAGATACTAAGTTGCCCGAGTGCAGAGTAACGAGCTGTGCAGAGGAACGGAGGGCAGGCACCTCCTGAGCGGGTAGGAGCAGGAAGAAAAGGGAAGGGGACTGGCCGCTCCGGGTTCTGTCTGAGCCCCGGAGTGCCGGAATAGGGAAGAGAGGCGGCCAAGCATCCCGCGAGGCCGAGGCGCGGAGGGAGCCTCGGGAAGCTGCTCTCGCTCTGGGCTGCAGCCGCCCGCTCGAAGGCCGGACAAGCTGCAGGTTTGCCCTGGGAGGCTCGGCCTTCCCGCTCCCGCAGCAGAGGCTGGGAAGCGGAGCGACGTTCCCTTTTATGGACAACTCATTTCTCTGTCCTCGGTGCAAATATTCGCATGGAAACAATGGGCAGAGAAGCGTTTGCTCAGAAGCGGGCGAGTGTCATCCCTTCAACTCCCCATATAGGCCGTGTTCCTCTGTAGGGCACGAGGGGCCCCGTGGCCCTCGGGAAGACGATGAGGGTGGTGGCAGCTGCCACGGCTCCTCAGCCGGCTCCGGGCTGTCCTTTCCTGAGGAATCTGGGAAAGGGAGGGCGCTCCGAGGCAGAGGACAAGCTGCGAACTGTCCTGCTGGGGTGAGGGGGCAGAGGGCTGTGGTTGAGGCACCTTKGCCTAAATGGTGGAGTGCCAGGCCTGTGATTTGTGCTAGATAAATGAAAAATGAATTGCACGTTTAACCTCTTAAAAAGAGAAAAAAAAAAAGAAAAAAGGAAACGAAAATGATTTTCTTAACTTTAATGCATTCTGCGTGAGAGGAATTTATTTCTATGCTGAATATGAAGTTCGTGGTTTCTTCTTTTTTTTTTTTTTGGATGCTTAAGGGAAAATGAAGGTGCCAGAAGGAACCAATGGGAGAGAAAAGAGGTTCAGAAAATAAAAACACACACAAAAAAGCCCAATCGCACCAACCCCGTCATTCTCACCTGGAGTGTTGGCCACCTAAATGGTTTCCGTAGCCCCCGTGCGCGCGGCAGCTGTGCCAGAGCCCCCGGGCAGCTCTTGAGTGGAGCGCAGCAGCACTGCATGGAAGTCACAGAGCAGAAGCCTTAGGAAAGCCTATATGCGTTTAAAGGAGCGCAGGGAATTTGGGTGGCCCTTCTTGGATTTGCTCACTGTGATGTGCTCTTCTCTGAGMCTGTGAAGAGACAGGCCACACCAGTGCTGTCCTTCTGAAGGTGGTGGTTAATGTGCTAAAAGGATGCCTTGAAATTAGTGGCTTGAAATTATTGGCAACTTGGGGACATTAACCATTTGGGAGATGGGGTTTGGGCCAGCGTTGACCTAACGTGCTCGGAGCAGCAGAGGATGAAGTTTGAGGCATGTAATTCCCCCGCGCGCCGGGGTGTCTTCCAAGGAGCACCCGTGGGCTCTCGGGTTGCGGATCCGGCCCTCGGCATGCGGGGCCCGGCCTGAACCTGCTGCGCTTTGTCAGCGCAGCTCCGCATCTGTGCCCGTCGCGTACGGAATTCCTGCCCAGGAATGCGCGGGTGCGCTCGCAGAGGGGCAGGGGCGCTCGCAGAGGGGCAGGGGCGCGGGGGGGGTGCTTCCAAAAACGCAGGGAACAACTGGCTTTGCCAGGCCGGGCCGCTGTCCCGCGGCGCGCGCTGCGCGGCCCCTAATCCCCCCCCGGCTGACGGGAACAGCTGAGGGCGGCGGGCGGCTCCRTGCAGGCCTCCCGGTGGGCTCGTGTTGCCGGGGGGCCCCGCGGCTCCCCGGGCGCCGCTGCCGCCGGCAGCGCCGGTTCCGGCAGCTGTCCCTGCCCCGGCGCGGTGCGGAGGGCGGCAGCGGCGCTACGTGATCCGGGMGCGCGTTCCGCCGTGAAAGAGATCCCTTCAGCGCCAGATACCGCCTGGCCTCTGCCGCGGCCTCCCCTGCGCAGCACCCGCGGCTCTGGCCGCGCTAATCCCAGCACCTGTCCCTGCCGAGGACAGCGAGAGGGACGGCGGGGGGGCGGGGAGGGAACGGTCCCATATGTTTTTCCCTGTCCTGGATTGGGAGCGTTCCCTCTGACGCACCTAGAGACATATGCTCCTTTGGGATCCTAAATGCTGCCTGCTTCCTGCCATCGCCGCGCGCCGCCGCCGAGATCCTGTGTCCCCCGGCTGGCAGTCGCGCTGTTTGCTTGCCGGGAGTTGCAGGGCGCTCCTCCATCGAGGCTCACGGCGCCGCTTTCCCTACGGGATTTCTAATTTTAGGAAGCTCTGCTGTGTACGGCTGAGCTTTGCTTTGCTGGATCCCAGAAGAGAGGGGCTGAGCCGAGCTGAGCTGAGCCAGGCAGCTCCTCTTTATTTTCAGCTGAGCTAGTGTCAACCTGAGCGGCCCCGGAGGCCCGAGCCAAGCGCTGCGCAGGGCTGCCAGAGTCCTTCCCACAAAGCTGAAAGACGGACACTCRGATTTGAAGCTTCCAGCCTTGTGTCTAGTTGGCCTTTATCTGGAGGATCTTTGGCTATGTATGGTGTGTATTGTATGGATTATCAATACCCAGTTGTCCAGGTAAGCAAAAGGACACTTGCGACGTTAGGCTSTTGTTATTTGCTCTGTGTGTTCTCCAAACAAACTCGAGCTTCCGTGCTGTTTTGTGGGAGGAAGCTGCTTCCATGCTCAGCATTGGCTTGGTGCGCGCCAGGCCTTGGCTTCCCAGAGGCTCCATAGCGGACTTGGATGCTCCGTGCGTGTGCGTGCTGCCGTTTGACACCTTAGCGCCCAAGGATCGCGGTGTTTGGGAATTGGGTGGTTTCATTTGGCATTTTGGGCTTTTCTTTTTTTCCTTTCTCCCCACCCTGGGGGTTTTGGTTTGACAGAGCTGCGGTGCTCTGCAAAGCAGAGCTGCTGCTGAGYGTCCTGCTGCATTGCCCAGGGACACGGGACCTGCCAGCGCCCTCCGCAGGGGCRGCCAGCCCTGGGGCGCAGCCCCCAAATCCCTCACCCTCCTCCCTCCGCTGGAACAAGCAGCCGAACTGGTGACAGTGTCTCCTTGTCGCCCTGTGACTCTCGAGGATCCAGCGAGCGCCTACAGGAGGATGAGGGTTGGCGGCTYGAGTGGCGCCCGGTCCCACGTGCGCGACGGCCCCGCTGGGCTGGGCGCTCTCTTTGGAGCAGCCCCGAGTTTTCCTGGCCCGCCGCGTGGAGTCCTGGAGCACTCGGAGCCTGCAGCTCGGGCTCATGTAGTTTGAGAGCCAAGGGAATGATGATGTTCTCGGCACAGTCCTTGGCCAGCCAGCGCCGGCATTCCTTGCTTTCATGCGCACCAAATTCATCCCGAAAACCTGAAACACACACAAACAGTTGGAGATTATCTACACTGAGATACCCCCGATAGCCGCTAAGGAGTATTTTATTAGGTTACTTTGTACTGGGTTTTATGTTACGCCCATGAATAGAAGCCACCACCAGAAGTGTGTCTCTTGGTTGTTAAGATTTGCTCCTGATAAATTGGTTCTTTGCACTTGAAACTTTTTTTTTTCCTTTTTTTTTTTTTTTTCTTTTGGTCTGGCCGTGATCCAGCTGGCAGGTTTGCTCCATCTAAACCTGAGCCAGCACAAAAATGCAGGTAATGGGATGTTAAAATCGAAGGCTATGCTTTCTTTCCACTCTGGCAGCAAGGGAGAATTAGAGACATAGCAAAAGAAAAGGGAAAACAAGCCATGGAACTGGCTTAAAGCAGAGTTTTTGTGGCCTCCTTTACTCTTTCCAGGATTATCAGTCCTCTGAGGCTGTTGCACTTTCAAATGATTTGGTTAAAGTACAGACCACTAAGTCAAACTAAAGGTTAGCTCTTCTTTTGTAATCTCGCTCGCATGATTTTTGGTGCCCTTGCCCTTGTACCAGCTGTTTAAATGTTGTTCTTTGGAATATTTTCTGTTAGGATTTGAATGATATGAAGGGAAAAAAAAGGAAAATATCATTGTGTATGTGAGGGAGAACATGGAAGAGATGCGGGACAGAAGTTCTCAGGTGTGATGCTCATCTTAGATACTCTGCCCTGGCCCTGCAGAGAGGCTGCATTTGTCCACAGCTCCTTCAGAGTGCTCCATCTAGCAGCTCGATGATGAAGTTTCAAGGCATTTGTGGCTGTGGTGGGCGCAAAATCACAAGAACTCATCAGTACTGGCATCTAGATGTGCTCTGCATATGTTGCCTTTTGATTTCTGAATAAATGCAGTAAGTAGGGAGTGATGAGCTCATGGCTCTGAGCTGTTCAGGCTCCCAACGCTGGGTTTTACTTGAGCTGCTTTGTTTGCAGCGCCGTGCCCTGCAATTTGGGTCTCTGGTTTTCCTTAAATAGAAGGTAGCAAATGGTGGTAAATTGTGTTGTTGCTCCATGATTTGCACTTAGTCAAAGTTGAGGCTTGACCAACTTTCTTGACTTGACCAGTATGTGAACCCCAGTCCTCAGTGGAAAAGGTGACTTGTGCACACGAGCCAGATAATTTCATGGCTTTTGCTCGTTATATATATGTCCTTTGGCCTCAGCAGAGCCCAAAATAGGACAGAGTGTCATCAAGGCTGATCTTGAACGTGGTGGTGTTCTTGGTAACTTTAAAGGCCTAGGAGCTCTGACCACTACGAAATCATTTGAAGTGAACACCTAATATAAAGACCTGCATTTCACAATGTCCAAACACTTCCATTGGAAATGGGGGATAATCTTTTGCTAATTGGGRGCAAAGGTGTTTATGTTTAAAGCACAAGGGAGGAGAGCCCAACATCAGATGATGTGTAGGGGCTTCCCACATTTCTAGCACGTGAGTAAAGTGGCACCAATACTCTGGTCAGGGAGGTGGTGCGTGTGAAGTTTCATTGCACATTTTAGAATTAGGTGCTTACACATTTTGTCTTTCTCCTGGCATGTATGTTCTGGATGGCAACTGTGTTCAGTGGTCCCTAAAATGAAGGCTAAAACGGACTAGCAAATGATGCTGTGTTGGTGAGCGCAGGTGGGAGTACCACAGTACTGCCGTGCCCTGTGCTTCGACCGTAACCTGCCCTCTCTGTCCTGGAGGCTTTTTTGCTTCATCCGTAGACCTGGACTGAGAAATGGTGTTTGCCCAGGGTCTGCGGAGCCCCAGGAATACAACTGTTTGTTTAGAAGTAGCGTGTTAAGAGATCTGGTGAGATGAAAAGTACGGGGATGAAACCTGGTGCTGTGTTGGCTGGGAGGTCTAAGGAGGTCACTGTGGTTTTTTGCTGCTTTGAAATGGAATTCACTCCTGACCCAAGGCTGTGCTGCAGAATCTTGGGAGTTTTTATAGGGGAAGGAAAATGTGACACATTCCCAGGTTTTACAGGATCGCCCGCAAACCCGCGGCATCATCCGTGAGTTTGCACGGGGCTTGAAATAGCTCAGGGGAATGTGGCCTCTGACTCAGAGGCTCGTGGTCCTGCTGCCTGGGGGGCTGTGGGGCCTGGCCTCTTCCCGGAGGGCCACCCCGCTCCCTGTTCCCTGGGCACCTGGCTCCCGGACCTCTGCAGCGCCGCTCCGTCCGGGCAGGCTGCTTTGCCCGGGCTCGGGGTGGCTCTTCAGCCCGGGGGAGCTGCTGGGTTGTGATTCAGGCTCCTACGGAACTGGGSGAGAAAGGAGGGAGAGGTCGGTCTGTGGTGATGGAGCTGGGAAGCTGGAAAGCTGCGTGGGTCAGCGCTGGCTGCTGCAAGAGCAATGGAAGAAGCCTATGGAGAAAAAAAAAAAAAAAGTGAAAAAAATGTTCGTCGCTATCTATTTTTTGAGACTAAATGCCATAAATGATATCTCTGGCCATASTGGTGTGGAGAGGCGCGCTCGGGGACGGGCGCTGTCACCGCGCTGCCTTCGTGCCGCACGAGCAGGTCGCTCGCCGCAGGTCTCCTGCGGACCCCGTGTCAAGGAGCCCCTGCGGCGCCTCCTGCCTTGGGTGGCACCTCGGTGCCCCGGGCACCGGGACAGCGGCACCGCYGTCCCGCGCGGGAGCCGGCAGCTCTGCCCAGCGCTGTCCCGTCCTGCCGCGGCGCTGGAGCGCGTCCCGCGTGGGCAGAAACCCGTCCCTGCCGCAGACCCCCCGGGAAAGGGGGAGGCCGCCCCGCTCCGTCCGGGCGCCGCCGGGATGGCGGCTCCCGCCCACGCGCTGGGCCCGGCTGCCCCTCGCAGCCCTGCACYGGGATAGGCGGGAACAAGAGGGAGCCGGGAAGCGGCGCGGGGCTCCCCACGGTTGTGTGCCTGCGCGCTCCGGCCCCCCCGGCAGGGGCGCGGCCGGCCGAGGCGCCCGTGTCGGCAGCGCCAGCGGGGCCGCGCGG
>NW_020456154.1:2753181-2806636 GCF_003342845.1 Nothoprocta perdicaria | reverse complement strand
GCTCGGCGCCGCCTCGTCCCGGCAGCGAGGGAGGGCAGCACCGGCGCCCGCCGCCGCTCCAGCGCCCGCCGCCTGCACGCGGGTCCCGTGCGCGCGGCCGCGCCGCGCCCCGCTCGGTTTATGGAGAAGAAGAAGATGGTCACTCAGGTGAGGGCGGCCCGGCCCGGCCTGGCTCGGCTCGGCCCGGCCCGGCCCGCCTTTGTGCGGGGCCGCCGCGCGGGGAAGGGGCCGCGCGAGCGCAGCCCCGTGCGGGGACCCTGGAGCGGGAGCCCCGTGCGGGGCCCGTTCCCGGCGCTGGGCGCTCGGCAGCCGCGCACGGGGCTCCGCGGGCACCGCCGCCTTGCAGGGCTGCTCCCTGGTCTTATCCTTCTTGATTCCTCTATTTATTTATTTATTTATTTATTTGTGGCTCGGAATCTGCGAGCTGCCACGGGCAGGGAGGGGAGCACGAGGAGGAGGAAGGCGGCATCGCGGTGCTGGAATCCTTTAAGCGAGCCATTATATAATGCCCTGCAGTGCCTTGCGGAGCTGGGAGCCCTTGGGGGATATTCCCACACGAGGTGGAGGGAAGGGCTGCGTGAGGGAACTTTTTGTCCAATTTGGTTTTCACAGGTGCTATTTTATTATTCATTTTTTTTTTCTTTTCCTGCGGAGCTTTGCATTGTTTAGCATATACACCTATGGTATTCCTGGCTTTCCTTGTGCCTCGCTGGATCCTGGTTTGCTGGCGGCTGCCGGGGTTCTGCGCATCCCACTGCAAGGGGCAGCTTCCCCCGGTGCTCGGCTCCCGCTGCAGGGACTGGTACCCGCTCTGACCCTTCCTTGTCTCTCATCTCGCAGTGATTTTTAGGGGTTGAAAAATAYGCCCCTGGTCACTCTAAGGTAACGTGCAAGGCTTTCAGCCCCACCTCGTGCTTTTGCTGGTCCGTGCCTTCCATCACCGATTCCTCTCGATCTGGACCAAGGCTTTCTGTTTTGAGACAGAGAAGGTTTGCAGCAGCCTCCCGAGGCTCTCGGCAGCTATATTTAGCCCAGYGAGCGGTCTGAAAACTGTGCCTTTGCAGTCAAGAGCCTATGTGTGTTTTGCTGCGCGCTCCGAAGCGCGCCCCATTACATGGAGGTGTCAGTCCCTAAGGGCAGAGGCGCGCGGGTGGCCGGAGGTTGCTGCGCCCAGCCCCGCGGGCGCTGCCTCCTGCGCTGCGTGTGCATGGTCCGTGTCTGCACCGTGCGGAAAGGTGCCCGTGTCCCCAGCRCGCCAGCGTGCGGGCTTCATACAGCAGCAGCAGGAACGCTGGAGCCTGGCTGGGTTTGGAGGTGCGTGGAGCCTGGGAATGGGAAGCTGGCGGAACGCTTTTGTCACAYAGGGGAAGCCATAAACTTGCAGGGAGACCTGGGGATACGCTGATTATACCCCAGGGAGGTCTGGCTTCCTCAGAAAACGTTAACTTACAGGCATGGGAAGGGTCAAGCCCGTGATTTCTGAGCATTGCTTGACCTTGGATTGTGACTGTCTTAAAAGTGTATTCTACCCTGGGTAAGTCATCTGGTTTGGCATTGCCCATTCACATGCTGGTCTTGCAGATGATGCGTATTAAAAGAAGCTGGAAGGGAGAGYAGCTTGGGTAAGGGTTCCTGCTTCAGTGCATGACCGATATCCCTTTGTTCCCTGCTTTTTGTGGGGGAAGCGTCGAGGCTGCTAGTCTGGTCTTTAAGCTAGGCTGCAGGTTTGCTCTGGAGCAACATGGCACGTGTGGAGTGGCCTCCTCATCCCCCTTGTTGTGCTTCTGCAGTGCTCTTTGAGGTGGTGGAGCAGCGTTATTCAGAGCCCATGAACTTACTACTCTATGAGGCTCTGCGTGTATGAAAAGTCAATATTTCTGGTGTCTTGAGCTGGTGATTGCCGCTGAGCAAATGCAGCACTGCTGTGGATAGTCTCTTGTCCTCTTTGATTAATTTTCCAGACAAAATTGCCTGTCTCATCTGCATTTTCCTGAGTTTTAAGGGAGCAAACCTTCCCATTTTCCTTGCAAATCTGGGAGAGCAGCTTTCCTGGTAAAGCAAAATAAACGTGAGCAGGAGCGGGAGGGAAGCTAGAAATGGTGATGGGCAGCGAAGGGGAATACTGGTAGGTAGAAATGTGCTTCAAAAATAGGAAACCAAAATGAGAATTAGAGCTCAGATTCATTAACAGAAAGCACCCTGATCCCCTTAATCCTGAATCAGTGAAAACGAGTGCTAAACGACGCCCATCATGTGCTAATTGCGGATGAAAGAGAAAGTCTTGGTGGATGGGAATTATATGTTAGAAGGAATTTTATATCTTTTCTTTCCCCCCTCTCTCCCCTCTGCGGTGCCTGGCGAGATTGCTGGCTCTTGTGGAGCACAAAGCCCTCCCTTTCTTGGCCAGCCCAGTGCCTYGCTGGCGTTTTCCTCCCAATCTGTTTCCCATCAGGGCCGGGAGAGGGGGAAGGTGTCGAGCATCGCGTCGCGGCGAGCGGCAAGGGAGCCGCCTTCCTGCTCCCGCTCCGCAAGGAGCGCGTGCGGCGGCGCCGGAGCGCGGGTGCCTTTGTGCTGTGCGGAGGCACCATTGTCTGCTGCCGCTCACCTGGGCTGCGGCCTGCGCGCCCGGCCGCTCGCCGCGGGCACCGCCACGACGGGACGGCCCGTGGCGGCTGGAGGCAGGCCGAGGAGCGGAGCTGCCCTCGCAGCCCCGTTCCTGCTGCGGGGCGGCCGCCCCCCGAGGGGCCCCCTTTGTGCGGCACCGCCGGTCTCCATTTTGTGGCACCGTGCGAGGCGCCCGCGCGGCCCTGCCCGCCGCGGCCCCCCGYGCCCCTCGGCGGCCGCGGCCAGCGCCGCCTGCCCTGGCACGTGCTGGGCTCGCCGCGCGCTGCCCGGGGCTCGGGGAGGTGATGGCGTTTGTGGCTTTCAGACTAATTTATGTCCTCGTTAAAGTGAACCAGCAAGCAGCCTCATTTTTTCCAGAGGCTTTCCTGCCTTCCCCTTCCCCCTCCCATAACCCTTTCCCTGCCAGCCCCTGTGTCGAGCTGCGAGACAACCTGGTGCAGCCGAGAACTGCTCGCTCGCTCAATGATTTTTTTTTTTTAAAACAAATGCAGAGCTCCTTAAATGGAGATCTTATTTAAATCAGAACAGCGGCTGACTCATTAAAGGCCTCCCTGTCTCTTGTTCTTTCTTCTGCCTCATTTTCTTCCACTTATCTTTTCTCTACCTACCCGTGCAGTAAGTGGGTCTTTGTCTGTCCCCCACGCCGAGATGGTGCGAGGAGTCGGCGGGGGGATGTATTTGGTGGGGCGGGAGGTGGGGAGCCCCACCAGGACGGCCACCTTGAGAGCAGATCCTGCTCCAGGCGGCTCCCGCTCCAGGCGGCGGCCTCCTTTGTCTGAGCTCTCYGTGGGGAAGGCCGGGGCCCAGGACAGCCCCTGTGCCCGGCCGGCTGCCGGCTGCGTCCCCCTCAGCCCAGGTGAACACAGCAGCGTCATGAGACCCCCTTCCCTCCAGCCTTAAAACAAAAAGGGGGACATCAGCCTTTTCCTACTCCCCTCCCCCTAAAAAATATATTAAAAAAGGCAGCTTTTTCTGTGCTGTGAAAGGCATCCCCCTTTCCACTCCCTGCTCTCCCTCAGGAGCTGCGGCTGTTGCGCCTTCCCCTTTCCGTGCTTCGGTGATGGCGTCGCCGCCGTTTCCCTTTGGACCCCAGGTGCTGTTGGCTCCCTGGTTTGATGCCCCTCTGCGGGGGCCCTCTGGAAGGGCTTGTTCTCTCCATCCTAGAGAGCATCCGTGTGCTGGCTTCCCTCCTTTGCCGTTCCAAAAGCGGTGCCTGCGACCTGACCTCACGTCCCTGCGTCCTCCCCGTTTCTTCCTCCCGCCTGCTGTGTGTCGTAGGGCTGCGTTTTAACGCTGCGGGCACCCTGTCAGCAGCAGAGGGGCGCCTGAGAGGATTCCTGGACAGTTACTTTTCCAGGAGAATCCTCCCCTGGATACTGAAGGATGGATCTCCAGCTCGCTTTCCCTAATGTAAGGACATGCTTGTTTGCTGTGGCTCTATGGGCTGTTTCTGTATCTGCTGGGATGCTTAGAGACTGTTTGAGAAGAGCTTGTTCTTAAGGGCTTAAAAATCAGTGGGGCCCACTAGAAACCGGTGAGTGTTTTGCTTTGTGATTTGTTTTCTTTGTTTATTTTGTTCTGCTTTTTTTGTTTCTTTTTTTTTTTTGTCCCCCTCCCTTCCAAGTTCTCACCAGGTAGCAGCCTTGGGAGGGCAGAAACTGCATTTAATGTTTCATAGGCAGGGTGAAAATATAGAAGGGAACTTGATACCGCAGTGCCATTTCCTTAAGTCCTGTCCTAGAAATAATCTCACTGCTCCCTAATGTTTTTCTTCTGATAATGACTAGGTGATAATGATAGTGATACTAGGTGATAGTGACTGGGTGATAGTGACCTAGTGATAGGGGTGATAGGTGATAGTGACTAACTTTTGGTACCTGGAAACTGAGAAGAGAGGATGCCTGGGTTTACCACAGCACCATGTGGTGGTACTGACCATTTAAAAAATATTACTCTAAATACGAAAACCACTATTTTATTCCTACTTTAAGAACTATAATTTTGCAAAGCATCTGGATTGGTGCAGATGGCCGTGGTGAGCTRTCAAACAGTCTTAAGGTTGGAGGGAGAGGAGGAGAACAACCCGTAGASAAAAACAGAAACTTCCTTCCCTGCAAGATATTCATGATGGCTCCATTATATTTAATTAGTACTGACCATGTCTTTGCTATGAAATTCTGCACAATACTGGTAGGAAGAGAGCATGATATTTGTTAGACTTGCCCGGGTTCTTGTCTCATTAACTTCCTCAGGGAAAGTGCTTAGTGTTCCAATTCTGGATATGTTTTCAGCAGAGGTGTACAGATACCTGCCCCTTTGCAGAGCAGGTTCCTTAACCTGTAGTAATTGCCTCCTAGCTGCAAAGTCACAGCATTAACTAAAGACCTCAAAGGTCTAAGTGCTAGAGTAGGAGTAATAAATTTGACTCAGTTTAGTCCCAAATATTGTTTAAAAGGGTTTAGTTAGGTACTCTTTCTATATGACCTGCTCCCTGGGATCCTCATAAACAAATCTTACTTGCCTAGTCGTGTTTTTTTTTTATTTTTTTTTTTCCTTTCTCTCCTTTCCTATTACTGTAGGGTCATTTATGATCCTCTGGATGATGCAGGATAGTCTCTGTTTTTGCTGGATTGTTAGAGGTTGTTGTCTTACGACCAGCAAAGGTTGGAGACATATAGGCTCTTTTTTGTAGGATTCATAGAAGCTAAAATGATTAATGCTCAGTTGAAAGCTTTTGGGGAAAAAAAGAGTRCACTTTACAGATGTGGAAGCAAACAGAACAAATACTGAGCCTGTTCACTTTCAATAATGTGCTTTGTTTAAAATACCTGCTCAGTTATGTCAATGGACAGTTTGGCAAGGCAAAAAGATCAGTATTGCACACAAGGTGAATTAAGAGYATCAAGACTGTAAATGGGCAAAGCCCTTAAAAGGTGGAAATGTCAGAACTGAAGCTGTGAAGGAAACCTTTGTTTATTCTCCTTATTTCCATGTGTCTCTGTGATAGTCTGTAATCCCCTGATTATCTATCGTGTTCTGTGCACACCAGCTTGCTGGAAGTGTCTGCCAGTTGGTTTTGCGCATTTGCTGATGGCAGAAGAATGGTGAGTTTGGGCAATATTAGGTTTTGTTTTGGACTTTGGGACTAGCAGGTACTTTTTTCCTTCTCTTCCATCTCCGCGTGACCTCSGCTGTCTCACCCCTGCTGTCTGTCCTGACTCCTTTCTTGCCCGGTGCCYCTGGAGCCAGGCAGGGATGTCCCATCTCCACTGCTCTTCCAGACTTGTGCCTTTTCTCTTCTGCTCAGTGCCAATGRCTGGAGCAGGTGAGGGCCACCTTCCCTCTCTGCCTCCTTCCCACTCTCTTCTCGTGATRTCCAGCCTGTCCTACCCCAGCTCCTGTCCTTACTGCTGCTTTCTGCTTTCCTCTCCAGTTCGTGTGCCATCCTATTTCGGCCCACTGCTGCTGTGCCTTCGCAGTTCCAGTTCTTTCTCAGCAGATTCKTAGGTTTGCTTATTCTTTCTCTACGTCTCCTCCTCCTCCCTGTCTTCACTTCAGTCTCCTTGTCATATTCTTTTTTAACTTTCCCACCCACTTCTTGAGTTCCTTATTTGATCTGCATTTCCTGCTCCTCTTGCAGTCAACTTGTCTAATCTTTCTTTTTTCCTCCCCAGTTTACAAGTCTGGCATCTGGACTCTTAGGCTGCTTGTCCCAATTTATTTTTTTCTTCCACTTTTTCTTCCATTCAGATCTCTTTCTTGTTTTCTTTGGATTTGAGGTGGGTAACTGTGACTCCGTGTTATTTTTTCCCCGCAAAGGGCATGGTGGAAACTATATGAGTTAGATCATCTTCCTACTATGGTTGATTCCTACACCTGGATCTGGCAGTCTGCATCTCCTGTGAAGYTGTATCTTATCAGCCCTGGACTGGAGCATGGCAGCTTTGAGGGCCTCTTTGGCTTTCGGATAATTGCTTTTGATTAACCAAGATTGACATGATCAAAGTTTGACCTAGAGAGTGCACAGAGCATCATTCACCCATCAGGTCCTACTGAGGCTTCTTGCATGAAGCCTACGTTCTCTCTCAAGTCCTACTACCAAAGCTGGCCTTAAATACTTTAAAAASAGCAGTTTGAAATTGCCTTGAAGAGGAGGCACTGGATAGTTCCAGTCCTTCCTTGGCTCAGGGTACCCTCAAAGAATAATGAAACCCTGGATTGGGACTGTTGTTCATTCTTTGTAGCTCTTATTTTTGGTGTTGTTCAGAGGAGCATATAAAAGGAAGTTACCAGAACTGAATGAGCTATTCAAGACTATTTAGGAATATTAAGGAGTGATGTAATAAAGGCTTTTATTTTCCCATTTCTCTCTTTCCCCTTTGTACAACCTGATCATAATAAACATGGCAGTGGGGAAAAGATTTTAACATTTCAACAGACAGGATTTTCTATCTATATAAGCCTAAAAAAGATCTCTTCCAGCCTGAGTCAAGTGGTAGAGGAGAAAGATTTTGGCAATTTGGTGAAATTAATGAATTAGTCAATTTGTTGCTTTCTGGCAGGGCTATAGGATATAATGACATGGTAACTTTGTTCAAATATTTAGTGCACATTAGTTTGCTATAACTCCTTCCTTTGCTTTTCTTTGTGTGCATGATGAAACTGTTTAATTTTGTTACATTTGCTGTGTAAAACCGTTCTCTGATTTTTATTTATTTATTTATTTWTTTTTTTAATCCAACTCCCGTTCATAAGAATCACAGAATCCCAGAAGGGTTGAGGCTGGAAGGGACCTCTCGAGCTCGTCTAGTCCRACCCCCTGCTCCAGCAGGGACACCCAGGGCACGGGGCACAGGGCGGCATCCAGGCGGGTTGGGAAGATCTCCAGAGAAGGAGACTCCACAGCCTCCCTGGGCAGCCTGTGCCAGGGCTCTGGCACCCTCACAGGGAAGAAGTTCTTCCTCACATGGAGATGGAACTGCCTGTGTTTCAACTTGTACCCATTACCCCTTGTCCTGTCACTGGCCACCACTGAGAAGAGCTTGGCCCCTTCCTCCCTACGTTCCCCCTTCATGTACTTGTACGTATTAATCACATCCCCTCTCAGCCTTCTCTTCATCAGAGCAAACAGGCCCAACTCACTCTTCTGTCTCAAAGCAGTGGGAGGGGGATGAAACCCGCTTCTAAGAACCTCTCTCCCCTAAGGTCGGTCTTGAGCCTTGTTCTTTTTTTGGTGAGGTTTCCTTAGACCAGTGTGAAGGTCCACCGTGTGGATGGGGTGGAGAGGAGCAGGGTTCAGGAGAGGTTGTGACTGGAGGCTGCAGGGAGGAGGCCACAGCTCTGTTCTCCCGGGGTCCTTTGCAGGGTGACGGCGCAAATGAGTGACTGCAGTGAGGCTGAGACTCCTTTTACAAGTAATGAGCTCTCGTTGTGTTCATAACTGGGTCTTATCTGTCCGGGTCTTATCCGGGTCTTATCTATCCTAAAAAAGCAACCTCRGAACCAGCTATCCAACTATACCAGCTATACCAACCTATCTATCCTAAAAAAGCAGCCTCGGAACCAGCTTAAGCTGGTCTTGCATTTTCATGCCGAAATCTGCCCTGCTCCGTGCTCCCAGCAGCACCTTCCCACCTGCTTCTCCTGGGGTYGTCGCTTGGAAGAGCTTATCTGGGAACGACTGTGGGGATTTTTTATTTTAAAGTGAGATTAATTTTGAATGAGATGACTCCCCTTGTGACTGTGTAAGTGCCGGGACTTATACAGAGTAGTTTGTAGTCAAGGACAGACTGACCCTCTGGGTAACAGTTAAAATTCAGGTCACCTGAAGTCAGTGGTGAACTTGCATCCTGAAGGTAGTTTTCTGAGGGGCTCTGGATCTTAAAAGACTTTGTTAAAATCCTGCGAGGTGCCAGAGYGGGTTTGTCGGGTAAGGAGCGCTTGGGAAGATGGAAGAAAGCTGCTGCTGCAGTCGTGCTGCTCCCTCAAAAAGCGAGACTTCTCAATGTCTTGTTGTGTTCAGTAAGCTGAGTCTGAATCAATCAGGTTAAGGATCCCCGAGCTGTGTTTTTTGTCAGTCTGGATGCTGTAGCTTTAGGCAGCCTGGTGGCACCTTTGTCCGTAGACAAGGAGGAGGAAGGTCCTCCTGAGAGAATYCCTGCTGTTCAGAAGCAGGAGCACGGTGGTGTTACTGTCCATCTCAGCTTTCAGCTCAAGTATGAGACCTCAGGGTTTATTTTTGGGTAGGGATACTCTTGATTAGCCCTGACAAGGGCTAGTCCTGACAAGGAGCTGCAGGAGTATTGCGAGGATGGTGAAGAAGCAAGGAGGAAGCTTCACCAGCGGCTGGAGATGTCAGGCTCTCCAGATGCCCGTCCTGCCTGTTTCCTGTCGTCAGCTCGAAGCCTCCTTGTTTCCTTGTGCAGCCAAASTCCTGCCTGGCCGTTGAGCCACGTGGCCCGTAATAAACCTCACAGCCAATGGAGTGATTAAAGCAGAAACACCCCGAAAGCCAAAGGGAGTGGGTAAGGAGCTCAGAGTTATTGCATATATAAAACACGTCGAAGAAAAATAACTAGGTCTGAGTAACTGGAATTCCTTAATATTTCAGAGGAAATGAAAGAAGATAGTTTTGAAAGAAGATAGTTTTCATTCTTCCAGGTGGCTTATAGAAGTCTGTGGTGTTTTCAGAGGTGTAATAGGCCTTTAGGTTAGCTATGAAGCTCTATGTGCTGCTGTACAATTGTTCTGATAGTGTCTAACATAAATCTAGGAGAAAAGCTGGTGCCAGGAGAGAAGCAGGTTTGATTGGCATGATTTAAATGCGGAGCCTTGATGAGGCTCCTGGCTAATACTGTGCTAATCATTGCAGAAGGGTATGAGACTGTGGCTGGGCCTCCTRCAGCAAATGTAGCTGAAGTGGTTAGGAGTTGTCCCCAGCTGCGTCTGTTCCACCTTTTTGCTGGGATTTATTGTCTCCTGYGTCAGGGTTGACACAAACAGACCCTGTGGGGGCTTCTCATCGGCACCGGTTCAGAGGGGGAGGCTTTCGCGTGGCCGAGTGCGCGGGCCTGGTCCGTCCCTTCCTCKGATCCCATGGCGGGAGCAGCCAGCGGGAGGCAGAGCCGGGGGCACCTGCTGAGGCCCCTCTCTGCAGGCACCAGAGATGATCTGGCTGTAAAGGTGATGTCCTCGCACCCTATAATGTGGAATTCCAGGGTTCTGGAATGGCTGTAAATTGCTAACAGGCTACAAAATGATATATCCTGTCATCACAAGTCACCTTAAATGTTTTTTGGAGTACCACCCATTTAAATGGAAGTTGGTGTTTAGTTTCTGAATGGAAAGGATTTTTTGTTTTCCACATATGTTTGTTTTCCTGTAGATTTTGTATTCTAAATGACTCATTTTTGAAGGGCAAGAAAACCAAAGAGATTTCAGTTCATAGAAAAGTTGTCTGCCAGGTCTGGGCTGCTGGTTGTGCTGCCGCTGTCATCAGCTACTTAATTAAATTCTTTTTAAAAATTCAATAGCACATAAAAACTGCTGGTGTTGTGAGAGCTTTACCAGCCTGGATGCCTGAATTTGGGAAGCATCATCCAGAGCAGCAGATTATGGAGGACTCATTTGTTCTTGCGCTCGGTACCTGGCTACTTCCGAAGGATCTCGGCATTGCCTGCTCTGTGGCTTCCAGCAGAGCAAGGCAGTTCCGATCCCTTTAAAGCTGGTTAAGATAAGGGGGAAACTGGGAGGCYGGGGCTCTGTGCGGGTGCCTGTTTCCCAAGCTTGGCAGCGAGCAGGCCCGTCTGTGGGCCCTGCTGGCCCATCTGGGGGAAGATTGCATGGAAGACGTCCAGAGATCCGGGTCTCCCGCTTCCATAGCCGGGAGTGTGGTTGCAACGTGACATCTGTTTCCAGGGAACAAGCTTGTAGGATGGAATGACTGTCTGTTCCATACAGCACTTCTTGAAACAGATGAGAATGGATTCAGTTTCCCTGGGTCTCTGTTATTTTGTCTTAACTAAGACTTAAATCTTCAGAGAAACAATTCACTTTTTTCCTGTTCTCAGTCAATTGTGCTCCTTCTAAGGCAGTAAGAATTACAGTCATGACCATTTATACAAGTGTGCAGTAGGATCTCCTTTCTTCCCATCCTTAGTTACGATATTATGTATCTTTTATGCACTTTATCTCTTATGGGGGTGGTTGCACTCTTTAAAAATGATGGGAAAAATGGCAAATTCTGTTGAAATCTTGTGATGTTTTAGATCATTTAACAGGGATGGTAATCTGATGTGGCAGATCTTTCCCTCTCTCTCCCCAGGATTGCCTGTTCTGCCATTTGGATGCTCTTGGGACTTATGCCATCCAAATTAACTTTCTCATCTGTTAATACTTACTTTCTGAATCATGAAAAATCCTCTGAAGCCACAGAGCTAAATCTTGCTTTTCTGATGCTTTTCTGTTGCCAAGATGCTTTTATTCCCCCCTGCTCCTTGTTGCTCTGCTGGTGGGTACATGCTCATCGTGGGAGCAATCCACTGCTCCTCAGTCAGCAGAGGAGCGCTCGTTTTCCCGTCTCCTGCAACACGGTGATTCCTGCTCCAAATTCCTTGGCGAGGTAGCTGCCCATCTTTYAACACACTCTGCTTGCTCCATATGCAAGATCTGTTAATAGGGGGAAAAGTAGGATAAGAAAAATAGAGGGGGCCAAGCTGAGCCTGACTTTCCAAAGGGACCTTCCTCAGTTCTCCTGATATGAAAAACAGTTATGGTGGCAGGAGCAGGAATGCAAAGCCTCAGGAGGGTGGCAAAGCAGGAAAATGGTCGTCGCTTTTCCAAGCGTGCATCTTTTTGCAGGCCTTGCTGAGGACCAGAGCCTTGAATAGAGGCTGCTGCTAATCTTCCTTCATTCAAAGGGGACATGGGAAAGCAGCAAGTGGTCGATCTGCCTGTTCATCAGGCAGCTCCTCTTCCTTGGAATGCTGCCTAGATAGGGACAAGTTTTGCTACTTGACAGCTCGGTACTTGGTGCTGAAGAGCATGGAGCATGAGTGCAAATTTCATTAACAGGAAGCTGGTCATCCAGAGCAGGCTATATAGCAGTTGGATGTTGTCTTGGCAGAAGAGAAGAACATGCATGCTTGCTTGCTGGAATACCGTGAGCTTGGTGTTATGGTTGCTGTTGATGTGTTGGAAGGCCCTTCCTTGGTGGAAACCTGAGGAAAGGGCCCGTCATTGCCCTTCGGAAGCTCAAAGGCGTTGAGTGGGGCCGTGGTGGGACCGAGTCATCCTCCACACGGCTGCAGCTCTGCCAGCCCCGAGGAGCGGCTCCCCATCCCGCAGCCACCGTGCGAGCCGGCTAGTGCTGAATCACTGCAGCTCGCCCCAAAGTGGGGTCTGCGTCCACGTAGGGGGCCTGGACACACGCAGACCCCTGGGTGTTTGTAAGAACCTGTGATGCACAGAGATGGCAGCTGGGCTGCCCTGAGCTCTTGCAGGCAGCAGGAGAGGCAGGAAGGCCCCTCTACTCCCTGCTRCTCGTTCAAGCCTTCAGCTGCAGAGGAGAGGACCAGGTTGGGTTCCCTCGTCAGCCTCAGCASAGCCCAACTTGCGGGTGTCACCTCGGCTGATCCTTCGGCTGCTCCTTGAGGTGTCTTGTGGCTTCCCTTCACTTACAGTAGGCTGAGCTTGGTTTTCTGAAGTCCTCCCCATATGTTTTGTGACAACAGAATATTTTATGTTGGATCTTACTTGAATCTAGTGAGGAAACTGGCGGGGACTGGTATGGGAGGCTRTTCCTGAGCACAGCGATGGCACTTGTGGCTCTATGAGTATGAGCAAGTGTCCCCGACAAGTGTCGCATGTGCAGCTCCCTGCCCTTCCCAGGCCTGCCTTGCTTCAAAATCCGCTGCAGATTTTTGTTCCCTTCCCGCTCCCCCACCACAAAATTGTTGTCTTTAAAAGTTTTGATGTGGGAGAGCATAGCTCAGCCCTTGGGAAAGGTGCAGGCTTTTAGCCCTGAAAGGCCAAACAGCCCCCAGTGCCTGAGTGATGGGCGGACGAGAGCTGATGAAACGAGGGTGCTTTCTGCTGAGGCCCAAACCTGCTTTCTCGCCAGCTGCTTTCACGCCGCTGCTGGCAGAGCTCTGTGCATCTGCTAGCGGCCCACCGAGCGCCAAGCAGCGCGCTGGCAACAGAGCGAGGCCGGCGTGAATTCCTCCCATAAGCTAAGGAWAGGAATCCCTGTGGAAAGGGACTAATGTTCATGTGTATCTTCCTGACCAGACCCTGAGGCTTGAGCTTGGGTGTTAATGTGTTTCTTTGGGGGTGTGTTTTTTGGGTCTTTTGTGGCGATCTGTTTACAGGTCTCCCATCCGTGGAGTCTTTTCTCCCGGAGTCTGTCACTGCTCCGCGGAGGCAGAGCCCCAGACGTGGTCCAGACGAAGCCCGTGGGCGCCGCCGTGGGCGTCTTCCTGGAAGCTCGAGCTCCCTTGGCAGCGTTTTGCCCGTTTGGGCAGCCTCGGAGCCGCGCTCGGGAGCCTGGGGGCTGAGGTGCCCGTGCGGGCCGCGCTGGGCAGGGCTGCCGAGGGGAGCGGCGCGTTGCCCTCCCTCCCGTCCGCACGGGCTCCTCATCAGGGAAAATGTGTCCTGAAATATTTATTGCCCGCTTTAAATATTCATGGCCGCSGAGGCAGCGCGGCCTTATGGCAGCCGTGGCGCCTCGAGGGACGGGGGGCTACAGCACTCCGCGGCATTTCCAATCAGGAATATTTTTCAAAAACACGGCAAACTCCGGGCAGCCCCCCGCGGCAGGATCGGCGTGCGGTTGGGCGCAGCGCTTGGGGCTCCCTCCTTGTGCCCGGGCGCCGCAGTGGCTCCCGTGCCCGGAGCCTCTCTGGGTCGCCAGCTGCTGCTGCTGGCTTTGATTCCAGGCCCGCATCCTGGAGGGAGCTGCTTTGTTTAGGCTGGCGCTGCGAGCGTGAGAGGGGATGCGCAGACGGGGAGGCCGCCTGGCTGGAAGAGGTTTGGGCCGCAGCTTCTCCCCTCTTGCTGGGGATGAGGGTGGGGCGAAGGGGAAGGCAAGGAAGAAAAACCCCCCATCGCAGGAGGGCTCATTTCCCTGGGAGCCGTGTGGGAACGTGGTCGTGGAGCTGTGGATACTGCTGGACGTGCTGCTGAAATTAGATGCTCTTATCTCAATTTAGGCTTTAAGGTTTATCCATTTAGCTTCTGTAAAATAGAACTGTTTAAAAGTATGATGCCAGTATTGTACAGAAGTCGAGAAGGATGTTTGTTATGTTGCTGTTGTCAAGCTAAGCCGCGTTTTAGTGTGGACAAGGCAGTTGCTGTGGCATTGATGGGGTGAGCAGCTTGTTTTCTGAGCTGGGAGGGAACTGCTTGATATGGGCAGGGGGTAATGCCACCCTGTCACCCCTCTGGGGAAAGGAGCTGTCTGGACGGTGCTCGAAGGTGCCGAGAGCTGGTGGCCCCTCTCCACGCGATGCTGGTGCGTGCGGGAGATCCCGGCGCTGGTTCCTTGTTGCAGGCAGAGATTTGGTGAATTCACCTTAGCTACAAGGCCCAGGGGAAGAGAGACTTGAGCAGGGATTAAAAGTAAAAAGAAGTATTTTCTGGGCTGCCTGGCAAATTCATTGTGTACTGTTACGCTGACTTCAGTGGAGACACTCTGCAAGTTAAGTCTTGGTGAGAGAGGTTGTTGCAAWAACACAGTGACTGCACCCGTGGCCTCTGCTTCTGGGATCAAGCCAAGGCTTAGCCCATGGCTTAGCCTAGCATAGCCATGGGCCCTGCCCAATGGGAAGTGTCCCTCATTCCCATGCAGTGCTCCAGCCTCCTCGCTCCTTCAGGTTGAGGTCGGCAGGCAGTGAGGCCACTCAGTCCGGGATCAACCAGGGCTGCTCTCTGGATGCGTTTGCTGCCCATGGCCATGGGATAGCGCCCTCTCATGAGATGGATGGGGAAGGAAGGAGGACCACTTGTCTGGATGCCATGAAAGTTGATGTACAGCTGTACTATATGRAACATGGAGCTGCATCGTTGCTGCTCAAGAGCTTCGTCCTCTCAGTAAGACTAAGCTGTCTATTGTTTGSTTTGATATGATTTAATTCATGTACATTGACTGCCAGCACCTTTTCTTAGCTTTCTAAAATATTACCCCACAGACCTGCCTTTAGATGGTGCCTTTTGGTCATTAGGGCATCATAGACCCTTCTGTTTCACTCGGGTACCTCTGTTTGGAATCACAAAATGTTTTCCGCGCAAAAGGCTGAGTTGTGATTTAAAGACTTACAGAGATGGAAAGGGATGGATCCTTCTCAATAGCTGGATTAATGACTCATTTAAAAATCAGCAAACAAAATAAAATGGTGTCTTATCAGAGCTGAATTTATCAGACTCAGCTTCTGGCTATTGGTTTTCTCGATGCTYTTGTTCATTAGATTAAATGTTGGTGTCCATTTTTATTTCCTTTCCCTTTCTCACTGCTGRTACACTTCCACAGAATAATCAGGAGTCACTTTTTTAATGATAAGCAAAACAGATTGGGCTTTTCAAGTCTTTCAGTTCCCCGCTTTGTTTTGTCATTCCCTTTAAAAAACGCTCATGTGGACCATGTATCTTATTTTTCATCTGGCCGAGGCCGCGTGCCAGAAYAATATTGCTTCCTTGCTCCTGCTTGCTGGGGATATATAGCAACCATTGTACGTTCAGCCTTTGCAGCAGGCTGCTGCATTCGGTGAATCGTGTCCCTGTAGCCTTTAGCTCCTTTGCAGAATCCCTGCTTTCCAGGACACATAATGAAGGCTTCCTTTAAAACAGAAGACTCGCCTCGGAACAAATGAGTAACAGAGGATGGGAGAAGGACGCCTGCGTTTCTGAGCCGTCAAAATCCTGTTCTCGAGCGTGTGCCAAGTCAGTCGCAGATTTCCTCCCCCCGCACCCCGGGAGCAGATTGGTACAATATTGTAGCTTTATTTTTTTTGAGGCCTGGCATTTGAGTCACAGATGCCTCTCATTCGCCCGGGCTGGGGCCACGTGCACCGATCCGGTCCGCTCGGCGTCGGGTTCTGCCGGTGCCCACACGTCCCACGGCCCTGAGCGCCCGCGTTGCCTTTCGGCCCGCGGCGGCCCCCCGCTCCGCTCCGCGCTCACGTCCAGCTCCGCGCTGCCATTTCTGCCAGCTCTGCAGTTCTTCCCAAAGCAGTCAGAGCCTCTCCAATTGATTCCAGATGTGCGCTCTCCTTCCCAGTGTTTTCGGCCTTTCTCCACCTCCTCGGCTGGCAGCGGAGGCAGGGTTGGATTTGCCTGTGAGGGGCTGGAGCTGAGGCAGGCGGTCAGGAGGGCCCTGCTCCCCTGTGAGGTGGGGATGGAGGGGCCCTGCGCACGTCCTGCTGAGCGGAGCTGGCAGAGCTCGGAGGCAGCTCTCGGCGGTGGTGCTTCCTGTGGGAGCCACGTCGGCTCCGAGCAGCGACTTGGGAACGTCTCCAGCCCATTCCCTTTGCACAGTGGGGGAGAGACGAGGAAACCTGCTGCCACAARTGATCCTCCAGCTTTTTCCTAGCAGAGCGCTGTACATGTGTGGAGAGATCCAGAAGAGTCTGTCAKGGATACAGACACAGCATAGGAGGGCCTTTGAAAAACTCCCAATGCTGAAGGAGATACAAGTCTTTCTAAAATTGATTCTTAGATCTGAAAGATCTAAATTGATCTTTTTTGTTTGTTTTTTTTTGGGGGTGAGGTTGTGAGAAGAAACCTCTACGTTGTGATTTGGTGATGTCCTCGCAGACAGGAGGAGACAGCCCAGTTCCAGGGCAGGGGTGAGATGAAAGTTTGGTGACAGGTCCGGCTCAGGTGTGTGGTTGGATCGGAGAGGGTGATACTCTTATTAGGGTTTTTTTAGGGATTAGAATGTTTTAGGTCACCCAGACAGTTGCCTCTTCCATCGTCCTTGAAACTGCTTTACAAAGTGAGGAACTGATCACAGAATTCATTGCTGTGGTAGTAACTTGGGCTGTCCTGACATACCAGTAGAAAATTACCRTTGATCTAGAGGGTATTTTATTCCCTATTCTCTTTCCATGCTCTGCTGTTTTTATTTTAGCAGAAAACCACAGAGCAGGCGGGAATTGTCTGGAAAACTAAAGCTGGCAGGTCCTTTCTGCCACTTCAAAGTCATGCGTATGAGCACCCCAGTATTAGGTGTGCAGTTTTGTGTTGCATTTAATCTGGTACAATTCTGAAAAGGCAGTTTCTGAGCTCCTCCCCGTCTTGAGCCTCTCATTCCTGTTGCCTCCAGGCATAGGAATGCACTTTTGAATTTCATATTGATTTATTAAAAGATAGTCATCTTGGAGAAAAGCTTTCCCCAAATATTTGACTATTAATTAACCTAAATCTTAATAAGCCTGCCTTCTACATGTTACAAACAAAACAAAAATCTGCAAACCACAGCTAAGTAGCTATTTAAAAGCACATTAAAATTAATATTAGTGGAAAATATTAATTTGGATAGTTGCAGAACTGGGAAGAGTGCTGCCAGAGAAGGTGCTAATGGATTGACTTGGACCAGCGTAAYGATCCAAGAGTTTTTGGCTTTTGCTTAAAAATATCTGTGTAAATTTTTTTTTCTTCTTTTCCTTTTCCTCTCTTGCAACCCTTCCCCTTTCTTCCCGATACTTTTCAGGGATAGGAGTTTCATTCCTGATATGGAAGGGAAACAAATGTGGAGAAGCTTGATGTAGTCTTGTGAAGTAGAACGCTTTTTCTAATCGATCTCAAAGTGTGAATTGATTGAAAGCGTTTGGGAAGACTTAATGCTAAGAACACAACCTTTTTTTTTTTTTTCTTCCTTTGAGGGGAAACAAATCAAGGTCTTTTAAATCTAACAGTAAAGTCTTACCAGGTGTTTCAGGCTGTTACATGGATGGGCCCTGGGTCTTCCTAATGTTGCGCTGGAAATTATTGGAAATAATGACAGTGCAGGGATGAGTGAGAGCTTCCTGTGTGCAGGAGCAGGATAATGGTACGAGTTTCCTTCCCAATTCCTTTGGGGGTCAAACAACTTTTCTGTGAAGAAAATCACAAATCCATTAAAAAAAAGGGGACGGGGAGTAGGCAGAGCAGCTGTTTTATTTTACAGAACAATTCTTGGTGGTCTGGAAGGATACAGAAAGCATTGGGAGATAACTTGTTCTTTCCTTGCCTTGCCTATCTAGGAGGAGGGGCAGGATTAGATAAGGTAGTGCCAGCTTGCAGCAGACGGTCAGAGAAAACAGGCTGATCAGTGCCTAGGTAGGTGTGATTGGTTGTTTGTTTTGTTTTTAAATGCAGATCTTGTGTGTGTGTGTGTGTGTGTGTGTGTGAAGAGCTTATTTAGATTTAAGTTAATCCAGTTAAAATATCCTAACAGATTACCTGTGATTTAAACAAGGAATATATACATAGAAACTTTCCTCTGTTTTAGCAGAGGTTTCAAGTGAACTAGAATCTCCTACCTACAGGTAGAGTGCTGCTTTCAGGGAGGATTCGGGAAGAATTCCTTTTTTGCCTGTGGTGGTAGAGTCAAGTCTAACATCCTTACTCATCGCCTTAAATGTTTGCCTTCTAGAGGGACCATCTTTGTTGTTGTTAATTCTTTTTATCCTATTTTCCTTGTATGTTTTTTCCCCCCCCCCTTCTTTTTATCTATGTGCATCTCTCTTGCTACACTTCCATTTCTATCAATAAACTGCTCAGTAATGAAATGGTCATGACATGGAAAGTCATTTCTGAGTTTTAGGGTAAAGAGCTTGTATGATTTAATAGAGAACTGAAGGGCTCATGTATCTGAGTCACTATTTCAGCATGACTATGGAGCCGGGAAGATAACACCTCATGGCCACAAGCATCATTTTGCCTTAATTTTCAAATATCCTCATGACAATAAAAACATCAAATAGCTTTTCTGTGCTACGTGCTGCAACGGATCAGCAGAGGGTCCACAAAGTGCCAGAGCTGGCACAGGGGAGAGRGCTGGAGCGCACAGCTGGAGATGTGATGGCAGCAGCTCTGGAAAAGCATCTGGAGCGTTATTTCCACCAAGGTTTATGCAGGAGGTACCCTGGAAAGGCTGGGATAGGGGGGCCTCTTGCAACAACTTCCCTTATGGCCGTCTGGGAGAGGGGGAAACAGCCTTTGTTCTCTGCTGTTGTAGCCTGAGTCTGTCCTGGCATGGCTGTGTGCTGGGCCTGTGCTTTTGTAGCAGGATTGATCTAGTCTTTGGGGAGGACAGGGAGGTGTTGGGCGCTGGTGGGTACCTGACGTTCCTTCAGAAATTTCCCTTTATTTCTCTTGGTTGGAGGAAAAGGAACATGTCTCCTCCTTGCTCTGTGACAGCCTGTATGTATAACTAAAGTGCAGCATTTGGCCTCTTCCGTGGGCTCCTTAATATTGGATTTCCCTCCCCACCACCGAGGCTGTGACCTGCCTTGGAAGATGGACCACGCCGTTCCTGCATCCCTGTCACTCACAGCACTGCCTTTCAAGCCAGGAGCTCAGAGTAGGCAACGACTCGAGGTTGGATTGTCGTATGAGGCTCTCTAGATTCAAGCTACAAACATTTTTGTTGTTTATGGAAGGGATTAGGCTAGCGCAAAGAGCAAACATTTGTASCCTGGAACACACTACTCTTCATAAACATGCTAATTGCCTCGTGTTAGCTGGGAGTCAGTTACTTCAAGGTTTACGAGTGTGAGTTCATGAACACGTACCCCTTAAAAACAGCCTGTATATTCACATGCATCCCTGCGTTATGGGGGGTTGCCAGGGCTGGAAGGTGTTTCTTTTTAAGAGGACGTTGTTTGATGATTGCATATTACAGCATTTCTCGACACCTTTCTCTGAAGCTTATGACTCTCAGATAAGATAAGGGGCTACGCAGATCATCTACCTCATGGCAGCGTACATGCAGTTTTCTATGCGCAAGCTGTAACACTTTAATTTTACTGGAATTGAGATTATTTATAGATTTAACCGACTAAATACTTTGCATATATCAGCATGCTGATACAGAAGCGATCCGGAGTTGCATTGCTGCAAGGCTCCTTTCTTATCTCAGTAATTACACSCGTGTCTCTACTAAGCAAATCCAAGTCACCCTGCCACAAAATAACCAAATCTTTGCGAACCGAGGGTTTTGTGCAAGATGGGGAGGTCTTTGTGTAGCTTGGCTCTGCCTTTCTGGTGGTGGCTCTCCCTATCCCCGTGCCGTGGTCTCKGATCACCACCTGCTGTCTGCTGGAAGAATTCATTGGAAATCACACGTGCTGAAGCACGCCGGCTCACACGCTGGCTCCAAGCGAGTATGAGATGGGTTTTTAGCTAAATGGCGGACAGGACCCTACATTGGAGGGGCCGGCGCGCGGCCTTGGCCTCGCAGGCCCAGGGCGGCGCCTCACGGGGCGAGCGCGACCCCCAGGCCGCCATGTCGCGTGAGGGGAGACCCTGCCTGGTCTGGGTGTGTGCTCTGATGGGCACGGGGGCGTACAACGATGAGAAAACATGCTTGGTGTGGGGCCCGGGGTATACATATGTGTATATATACATATATAATTTCTTAAAGAGCAGGTGTTTGGCTAATTATTCAGGTTACAGGTGGGCTGAGCGGCCTTCCCTGCTGCGCCTCTCGGGTGTGCCCAGCTCAGTCTATGGCCGCCATTGAGTCAAGGCTCAAGGGAGTTTCTGGAGCGGGAACAGGCGAGACCAGCAAGGCTGGAGTGCGGGATGCAGTAGGGATCCGGCAGACAAAACACTTTCAGTCCTTCCATTTGCCTCCCCTCCGACTCGACTTTGGGTTTCTTCAGTTGTCTTTYGTATACGGAAGCGGGAAAACCAGTGCCTCTGGTAGTGGGATTTTCTGTGGTGAGGTAGGAGGAGAGGAAGGAATCCACGTTCTGTGCTTGAAGATAGGGGGGGTTGTTTAATTTTTAGTCTTTGAATATATGAAATGTTTTGTGAATGTTGAAATTTGGTGGAATGGGGGAATAGGATAGAATTTCCTGTACATTTTGAAGATAGATATATGTCTGTCTATCTATCTATCTGTCTATCTATATTTTTAACCAAGTTCTTTTTCATGGACCCTAGTGGACATGGAAGAAACGTAACTCTAAAGCATCAAAAGAAATTAAATTTACAAGAAAAAATAAACTGTAAATGTGTACATAATCGTATCGAGAGAAAAGTAATTTGAAAGACAGCTACTCAATGGGAAGATGAAACCTGGCCAAGCATAATAGTGAAAGATCTGCAGATAACCTGAGACATTGAACTAAAGATAGATTTGTAAAAAAAACAAGCAAACAAACAAAATTCTGTGTTAGAGAGGGTAGAAAAAAATTATAATGGTATTAAAAGCATCGTATTCTGCAATTCTGCACCTGAATTTCTTTAGTTAGAAATATTAGGAAGGTCAGGCAAGGTATAATTACCAGGATATTTTGACTTGTGAGGCATGATTAAGCTCAAGATGAATATGTATTATCAAAACACCACAAAAAAACAAACAAAAAAACAAGAGGAGAGAAATAACACCTTCCACCATTCAAACATTTGTACATAACTGAAGGAGGAGAAAAATATTTGAAAGGCTGAAATGCATTTAAACTAGAAAGAGCATTTTTGACTGGGAGGTGGGAAAAGATATTGTTGAAAATAAGATTATATAAGGCTTATGGGTTGGCATTTGAAGTAGTCCAAGGGTGAGATTAAGGCGAATGCTGGAGTTTGCCCTTTAGGGAGCAATCCTGCCCTGTGCGAGCTCAGCAATCCTGGGATTTGCTTGTCTCCAATTAGGAGTCTCRCCTTAGTATCGGGGATGCTCCCAGTGCCTGGATGTGGCTTGGTCTGAGAAAACTGAGAGTAGCTTCTGGTGCTGGGTCATTACTGGAATTATCCTACCAGTTGTAATGATTTTACAATCTGTTTCACATTTAGCTATCAGAAAAGGCAAACAGAACAAAAGAGGGTGGGAGAAGATGTCAGGCAATATGGCCTGTACTGGAACAAACAGGAAACTGGATATAGCGAAATCCTCTAATTGGAAATATGGTCAAGCAGAAAACTTGGAGCGGCAGCAATATGTGCTTGGAACAGAGTTGTCATAGCAGGTGGGGATAGATGAGTGATTTTGGTTGATGATCTCCCCAGCTCTCAGTTGCCTGTCCATCGTTTCTCCCCTCTTCCCTGCCCAGTGTAAAAGGCTGCCTCGTGGATCCTGGTGATGGTGCAGATTAAGGGAGGAGTTCCCGGCTTTTGAAGCCAAGAAAGGCAAAGAAGCTCACTGGGAAGCTCACGGGTGCAGAGCTGCCTCTCTGAGGCGGGGAAAGAAAAACCCTCCTGTTCTGAGAAAGGCGCTCGCTGTTGGGCATGGCTGCGCGGCCACTGGCGGCGAGTGCCSGAGCGCGGCCGCGGCGCTCCCGGCGTTCCTTTTTCCCCCTCAGATAAGGCTGCGGAGCCGTGTTGCTGCACACAGCGAGCCCCTGCACTGATTGGAGTTCGCTTAATGAAACCGCCTGYTGTTCGGCGGCGGCTGCAGCTCTGCGCCACAGTATCCAATGTCCCTCCTTCTCCCTCGCCGCCGGAGCGCGCGGCCACGTGGCCCCCGGGAGGATACACAGCAGATAGGCTCATGTCGGAGCGCGGCTGGGACTCAGCCAGGCTCCGAGTGAGCCGGCRCGCTGAATTTATCGCCGTTCCGTGCGCCTGGAACGGGGAGCTGCCGCCTGCCCCGTAAAGGGCCTGCAAGGTCTGTCCGCCTTCACTGGAGGTCTCTCCGTTCCTCCCCCTGCTKAAAGGCTGCTTTGTAATGGCCTGCTCTGCTTTTCCTATCTGCGGGATGCTGGGGAGCGTTTTCCTTTTACTCCATTGAATTAAGCGTCCCTGTGTCGGGATCGGCCCAGGTACCTCTGGGCTTTGTGGGGGAGGACCCGGGGCTGGAAGAGCAGCCAACATTTAAAATCGGGATTAGTCTGTTGACACACACATAAATCAAACAGCCCTCCTATCGTAAATCTTTCCCTTGGATTTTTCTGCTGTGATGGTGAAAGCTGTGCAGCAGTCTGGGCTTTCAGGGCTGAGTTTCAATGTCAGAGCTCTTCTCCTTTATCCCAGGTGACTGGATCCAGCTCCCTGCTCTCCTTTCTTTGCAGTCCAGCAGCAGCTGCACTGCTGCATGCTTCGGTGGTGGCTTATTTTTTGTTTATTTGTTTTGTCTTAAGGCACTCTGGAGGCCTGGTGGGGTGGGATGTTTACGGTCTTTGGGGAGGTCTTTTGTGTGCAGTCAGCTGTCTGCTTCGGAGTCATCCAGTTGGTGTCAGCTGCATCTGAGGCAGCACTAAAAGCTGCTAAAAATTCCCTTATGCCAGTGCAGAGGTCTCTGTGRGGAGCCGTGAGCTGAGGGAGGAGTGTGTAATCCACACCTTGCAGGGAGGTAGTGGTGCTCTTGGTGGGGACAGGGCAAAGGGAAGGGGCTGCTGCACAGGTCCAGCCTAAAACATGTGAGAGGGAGATTTCCACTTACAGAAATATGATAGAGAAGAAAGTGGCCTGATCCGCACATGGTCTGTAGAGTTGGGACTGTCAAGCAGGAGGAGACGGACCCAGATATGGCATCTAGGGAAATTTAGAAGTTAAAACCCTGCTTTTTTTTAATCTGGGGTTCCTTCTCCATTTCAAGCCAATTGATGCATCCTCTCCCTTCCCAAACACTGCCATGTTATGCTTGAAGTATTTTGTGGAATTACAGCATTGTGCAAGTTACAAACCTCATAGTTTGGTCTCCTTATGCCACCCAGTAGTGGAAAGGAGCCCTGGAGAGAATAAGAGAACAGACTTGTGGCTCATGGGAGCCACAAGACTTTCCAATAGAGAAGATAACGGAAGACTGCAATGACATGATGGCAGTGGGTGGCTTATTTACACAAGCTTTGTGGCCCRTGTGCAAGTTTGTCAATGCTTCCTYGGGATGATGTTTTATTCCATCCTCTGTGGCTTATTAAATCCGTTTCCTTGTTTCCTCTCCCCTCAGGGTAACCAGGAGCCAGCCGCCACTCCTGATGCAATGGTGCAGCCATTCACCACAATCCCGTTCCCGCCRCCCCCACAGAATGGGATCCCCACGGAGTACGGGGTGCCCCACACTCAGGACTATGCAGGCCAGACCAGCGAGCACAATCTGACGCTCTACGGGAGCACGCAGCCGCACGGCGAGCAGAGCACGAACACGGCCAGCACGCAGAACGGATCCCTCGCGGTAAGTGGGCAGCGGGGGCGCGGGGCCGCGCGCCTCGCCAACGTGCTGCTGCTGTCCCCCAGAGCAGCTGCTGGTGCCGCTGCTGACTGCTTCGCTAGGGTGCAGGAAGCCACTGGTAGATGGAAAAGAAAGGGAGTTGCAAAAGACCAGGGGTTCTGGTGTTCTGTTATTACGTTCCTGTCTTTCCCTCAGGCATGTCCCTGTTGTCTGCAAAGCAAAATGATACTTGAGGTGAGGATGTCTTTGCCTGTAGCTTGGAAAAATGCTTTGATGGCATTGTCCAGGAGTTTGAGTTACCTTCCGCTAGCTGATAAACAGTTCAAATAAATGCGATCAAGGTAAATTCTGGAAAGGTGACAATGCAAAGGATTAGAGTCAGCATGCGTGTTGTAGGTGCAATCCCCAAATGTTTCTGTTTTCAGGAAGCTGGCAGAGTTTAGAAATACTTTGCTTTGACTTTGTGAAGATGGCGGGAAGCTTGAGGGGTGCGAAGGTAGGCGAAGACCTCTCAGCTGCTGTGTGTCCAGTTACCACACAAAGATTTCACCTTCATACGTCTCCTTACTTTCTTCTTCCCATGGCCTGGAACTGGCACTGGGCAACATGCTGGCAGATTATCCCAGGAAAAGCTTTATCCACCCCGTAAGCCACTTGTTAAGATTTAACTTCCTAATAAAGAGCCTTATGGTGAGAGCCTTCAGCGCTCAGGGGYGGCTTTAATCTGTTAATGCTTTCAGTTTTGCTTGTAGTTGGGTGTTTGGCTCATAGAGATTATTTTTTTCCCCCTGTAAGTACTGAGTGAGTTTAGTGCCAGCGATTGGAGGAACTGATAGTGCCAGCTCAAGTGTGCCTGGTTCCCAGCGTGTGGCCCTGCTTTTCTGCAGTGGACAGTGGCTGCACAGCTGACGACGTTAGTTAYGACTTTGATAAGATATCTTGGAGTTTATCCTGGGAATGTCTAAGCTTCAGTGTCTCGCAGAAGAAAAGTGTACAGACCCAGGCAGGTCTGGCCAACTTGGGTAATGCTTAGAGASAACTGGACGGGCCTTCCTCAGCATAGGGGCCATTCATTACAAATACAGACCAGAGGAGATCAGGCTAGAAAGAAAATGTAGAGCTGATGCAAGGTATAGTGTGCAGTAATGGAAGCCGTCGTTTTAGTGGCAGGTTGTCCCCTGCCCTGCCAGCCGGCAACATCTGCRCTGCTAGTCTGCAGCCCGAGAGCAGGCAGCGCTGCAAGGACTGCGAGTTTGACGTGAAAGGTAGAAATGGGGAATAAAACAAGGCAGCAGCTTTCCCTATGCATTTTGCCTGTTCCCATCTTTGTCCATAGCTTGAGTGTTTCTTTTTTAATGGAAATGATGTGAGCCTTGACCTTGGACGTAAATGTCTGCCAAACCTTCTGCTCCTCTTCCATATTAGGAGCCATCTCGACGACACCACGGCATCGAGCTCTGTGTTTCATCAGCTAATGCAAGCTCCGAGGAGCCCTGGCAGGGTGACATGGTGATGCTCCCTAGCCTCCGGAGAGGGAATAGGAGCCCGTATGTGCAGGAGGGAATGTTGCTGGGAAACTGCAGCGAGGAACTGGCGTTCCCAGGAAGCTGTGGAGGGACCGTGAGAGGGAGAGGCTCRCTGAGAAATGGGCTGAAGGGCACGTGGCCCTTGTCCTGGCTGTTGGAAACAGGTGGACGGGGCTGTTCTGGCCATTTAACACAGTTAGAGATGTGCAGGCCGAGTGTGCAGAGTCAGGCATGCAGACCATAGCGAGCCAGGCAAGGGTGAGGGTGAGTGTGTGGCTGTTAGGGCTGGAATTGCTCAGGCAGGGGATCCCAGATGGTTGTACGTGCAGAAATTCAGTGGTGGGAGGGAACAGTACCTGTGCCTARGGCTCTCTTGGACTTTCTTACAGGCATCGGCTCTTGGGGGTTTTGGGTCGCTTTATCTTTCTGTATTGGATTCCTAGTGTATGAAATTATTTTTGTTTTGTTGAGATTCCCTCCTTTGTAACCTTTCTACTTCTCTGAACACTGTTTAATGAAGTAGGAAATACATCATTAAGAGAGATAGGAGGAAGGTTTAGGAAGGAAAGGAAGTTTGGTGGTTACTAAAGCTARAAGATACTGTTAAAATACAGCAAGTCAAATAGGTTGTTCCACCTTGAAAATCCACAGCTCTCGTCAGGTCCGTCACATATACTGGTTATTGTTGGGCACGTACGCTAAATCCACGTGCACTAGATTGCTGTGGACTGAAGGTTTTTAACTTTTATCATTTTGTCTGCCTCGACTGTGCTGACTTCAACACAGCAGAAAGCCCTGGTGGGTGATACATGATCCAGCCCTCTCGTTCTGGGACTGACAAGTGCAGCTGCTGCTGGGTGAGTGAAGCTGATACCCCAGACTGAGTAGCCAGCACATTTCTTAGCTGCTGACATGAAGCCTGTGCTCCTAGGGGGCAATTCAGAAATTCCTCCAACCAGACAGATTAGGGCCTTCCTTGCTTTTAAGAGCAGGATTTCTGCTGCTGTCTGCTGTCTAGAGATAATGGAGGTGTAGTGGGATAGCTGATTCCCCTCCTCTTTCAGATTTCTGCTTTTAAATTGTTAGTTTAAGATAATTTCAAAAATAACAGAGAAGATGGGGTGAGCTTAAGGTCCCTCATGGAAAGATTTTATTTATTTACTTATTTGATTTGGAATGGGTTACACAGCAGTGTAATGCGGTCTGTCTCTTACACCCTGGGTGGGAGCCCATCCCTGGAGAAGTTTGGCAGATTCTGACAGGCAAGTGAGATTGGGTGACTTGAGATCAGTGGTGGTGTCTGTTGAGTTAATCCATTATGATCTGGAAGCCTGAAATTGAATACCAGCAGTGAACATAAGGAAAAAAGCCTGTAGAGTCCAAGTCTATGTGCCTTCCAAAATGCTGCACATAACCACAGTGGAAATGGGAATGGCTGCAGCTAGGGATAATCTTGGTGCTGGATTCCTGAGAGTGGTAAGAAGGATTTGAGCTGTCAGAACAGGGGCAGCAGAAGAGAAATGGGTCTAAAAGGTGGTGCAATACGAAGCTTAGTGTTTTGGGGACCATTTTATTTTAGGTTCAAGCCTCATTTGTGGGGCTTTGTTTATTATCTGGCATGTGAGTCCTYCTGGTCTTTTTCTCGAAGCATCTGTCCTTTCTCTTGATACTATCCCAAAGCACAGCTGAAAGACCTGGATTAAAAATAGACCGAGGTAGCAAGCCATATTTGGCCTCCTCGGTCTGCTTACAAGCGACCTGTCCTTTAAACTGTTGACACTTTGCATTTCACCTTTTTATAGCACTGAGTCGCCTGGCTTCTTCCCCCCTTTTTTATGTGTGTGGTTTACATTAGTGTGCTTATCCCTAATGGAGACACTCATCACAGAGAGCTCCAAGTGGAGATGTTAATGAGGCTGCAGTTCCTCTGGCAGCTAATCTGATCTAACGCTGTCAGGGAGGAGAGCTCTGGCTCTCCCCTCAGCCGCTCCAAAGGCAAACTCCCACCCCTGCTTCCCGACTCCATCATTCCACCTGCGAGCTCCCTTAAGTCACTGCCCTGGTGGAAGGCTGCCCAGTTCTTCTGCAGGGCTCGTGCCTTAAAGCAGCTCTTGGAGGAATCCTGCTCCCGTGGCCAGGTGAGCGTGTGGAGCGCGAGGCCCGGAGCCGGGAGCGGCTGTCAGCTCGCTGCATTTCCTGCTGCTCTGCCCTCAGAGGGAAGATTAATCATCCGCTGAACTAAAAGAGCTTGCTCCGTAGTAAATGCAGTTAATGCTGGGAGCTGATTATTCAAGTCATTCCTCTCGGTAATGTCAGAGGGAAGAATTTGTGTCGGTATAAATTACAGGATGCAGCTGGAGGTATAGATGTACGGGAGCAAGTTTATGTAAATGCCTTTGCATGAAAGTAGCAGGTGCTCTTGACTTGTGTTACCTTGTCATGAACTAATAGAACGCGCTATTTAATTACAGAGCATCATGTGTCTCCACTTTCTGATGTGCCGGAACGCCTGCAACTCCTGTGGCAGCCTTTTAACAAAGCCAGAGTTGCTGCTTTCTTCAAGAAGACACCTCTGTGGTGGAGTCGCCTACAAAGGCTGTGCAGAGGGAGGCAGGGAGGCTGAGCAGCCCTCCGAGTGCGCCCCAGATATCGCCRGAGGCTTCTCAGCTTTCCCCTGTAATGCATGGATGATGTTACAAAGATGACATTCCTCTGGGTATTTCTTGCCTGGCCTAAGATTGAAAGGCTTTCCTCTGTAATTATTTACCATCGTTTCAGTAATTAAAGCAGTTGCTCATTTGAAGTGAAGAATATATTTAATTAATATCCTCACTTCTTTTTCTGATACTGTTTTAGTAGGTAGATATGAGGAGCTGGCTTCATATGACTATCCAGCTGCTCGCTATTTGGACCCTTGAGCTTGAAAATTGCTGCCTTACGGGAGCAAACTCTGGCATTTAACATCAGGAATTTGCCTTGGGTATTCTGTTTGTCAGTACTTGTAGACTTGCGCCCAATAAGGCAGATTTAGAAATCTGCCTCTTTTTGAGAGAAATAGGAAGTAAATCAGAAAATACTGTTATGTTAGAGTGTGCAGAAATAGCGTTCCTGCGTATTTCAAAAAGCCTGTAGCAAAATAAGAAGCATAGAGAATGAGAATAATGATGATGAAGATGTAACAGTTGTTTTTATGGAAAGAAACTAAATATTCACTTAAAAAGAAGACATCATAGAGGGATGAAAGGACACGACAGATTTATAGAATCTTGAATAGTGTGGGAAAGAAAATAGGAAACTTTCCCATTTGCTCTTGCTAAGATGCATGCAGAAAATGTTTGTGGCTTGTATGAAACAAAGGATTGGTTTTGTCTTTATTTTTTGATATAAACTTTTGGAACAGGAGCCTTTGGCAAGAGGGCCCTTTGGAAGCCAAGGGTATAATTGCATTGAAAAAACCCCATTAAACCAGTTTGTGGATGACAGATTCACTGCCAGTGACCAAGTACAAAGGCAGGAGCTGGCTCCGTTTGCCGGAGGCTGGGACGCTGCTAGAGCAGCATCACCAGGCACTCGCCCTCCTCTTGGGCTCTTGCACAGATGCTCTGTGTGACCACTGGCACAAAGGCGGCAGGGGCCTGGGCAGGCTCTCAGCCTGTCCTCCCGTTAGCTCTTCCGTTGGCCTGGAAATGCCGTGGTGCGGAGGTGAGCGGCAGCCCGGGCAGTCTCGCTGCCTTGTGCAGCCTGCCAGGGCATCCCCGTGTCACAGGAGACGCAGTAGAAGCGTTCACAAAGGTTTTGGTGTCGTGGCCAGCGCAGTGGGTGTCTGTTTCACCATTTCACTGCTGCCTTGGAGGACAGGGAGAGAAGCCTAGGAAAAAACAAGTACTGCTCAGAAAACATTTCATTTTTTCATTCTTAAATGACATGTAAGGCAAATGGTCTTTGTGCAAGGTGCTTGGCAAACTGCGGGCTTTTGTGTTCAGCTCTTAGGTGGGTTTATGTCTTTTTAAAATGAGGAAAATGAACAAAATAAGTTGTAGGATATCTGCAAATAGGCAATAAGTAGTCAGAAGAAAATGATTTAAATCAATCTCACTAGATTGAAAACACTTAAAAGCTATGTAGGGGTTGCTTGATACACGCTCAGCCATTTTTTTGCGGAATTTTTGRTGTATAGAGTCCTTGGGCACATTGTTACCTGGGTCTTTCTTATGTAACTGTGCTGGCACATCTGAACAATCAGCTACGTGGATGCAATGTTTAAATGAAAYGTGCTGTTGTTGAAAGATGCTGCTTGTTTCTGGGAGATAAATATAATATAGACAGCAGCAGTTCCCCTTTGTTCTGGGGTGCAAACCCCGGTCGGGCCCTGGTAGAGCGTGAAGCGGCACGGGAGGGTTTGAGTGACCACCATCAATTCATCACTTGCTCTTTTCCTATCAGACCTGCTTGGCAGGCAGCTGCTTGCTGATAAATGGCCGTTTCCGCACAAATCCGTGGCTGGGAGCTGCCGAGTGCTTGCCACAGTGCCTGCCCTGCCCTTCTCCATGGGGAGATTGCCATCTGCCAGGCATTCATTTTAGTCGGGGTCTCCACGGCATAGCTCAAGCTCTTGATCAGCGTTTCCCTCCCCCTTTTTATTTGTTTTCTGGGGATCCAAGACTAGTCGAGAAGCGGCGGAGGCGGCACAATCTGTCTCCCGAATTGCGAAACCACCCCAGGCCCCCCTGAAAACCGCTCGCAGAAATTCAGGGRGTTTATCTAAGTGGCTGTGATTCGCGGCGTGCTGGGCTTCCTTCTGCAAGCGCTGCTTTGGGATGGAAGAGTCTGGCGGAGAGCGGGGCAGGAAGCTGCTCCCAGCAGCTCCCGGGACACCCCGGTGTTGCTCGGGTTTCCCTCTGCCCTTTTGCCGGGCCCGCTCTGCCCTGAAGCCGCCGTGTCCTGTGTGGGGTCTCTGGCCTGTTGCTGGGTGTGTGAGAGGTGGCGTGGGGAGCTGGGAAGCGGCGCCAGAGCAGAGCAAACGCCGATGCAGGACCCCCGTGCGTTCCGGGGAGCCCCGTGCGTTCCGGGGAGCCCCGTGCGTTCCGGGGAGCCCCGGGGTGTTCCGGGGAGCCCCGGGGTGTTCCGGGGAGCCCCGGGGTGTTCTGGGGAGCCCCTGAGCGGAGCTCAGGGCCTGCGCCGCGGTCTGGAGGCCGGACAGCGCCCGAGGAGCCCGATGCCGCCCGCGGGGCCGGGGGAAGGAGCGCAGGGAAACGCGGGTTGTTACCGCGCGCCTGCGTCGCGGCCGCTCTCCATTATGCACCGCCTGAAAAGAGGCTTCGGGCCCTTCCTTTCATCTCCCTSCTAATGAACTGAGACAAGGAATAGCCATAAAAGCAGGACGGGGAGGGGAGAGGTCTGAGGAGACTCTTTCATTTGTGTTGTAGCTGGGTGTGCGGCGCTAGACWCATGCAGTGAGCTAATGCTGTGGCGGCGCAAAGTTCAAGCCTTACCTTAGGGCTGTGTGTGATGGAAACGAGGGAGCTGCAGCATCCAGAGAGAGAGACGCTCTTTAATGTTGAATTACTGCTCCAAAAGTATGGAATGTGAAAGCCTGAGAAAACATTTGGGGTCAAGAAGATCAAACTGGACTCGGTTCCTCCTGTTTTTCCTCCACGTTGAAGCCTTTGCCTTAGTGCTGGCATCCCACGCGCGCGGCCGTGTGCGAGGGCAGCTGGGCGCGTGTTTAGAGTGGGCCCCTGTACGGGGTTCGTGGCTTCCTCAATGGGAAGGAGCTGGGCCCTCTGCCTGCGACCAAGTGGACGGGAGGGGAGAGGGGACGAGTTTCCTGGGCTGCAGACGGAGCAGCTCCCCTCCCGTCCAGCTTGGATAGCAGTTTAAGAACTGTTCAGAATCTGTGCCTTTTAATAACGGAGGATGGACTGAGCGTGTTTGTCTGCAGGAGGATTTGCCTGCGTGCGTGTGCGCTTGCCACTTGTTGGGAAACAGAAGATTTGGGCATTGACATCCGCGAGGCTCCGGAACGTGCCCCATAGCGGACTGCGAGGCAGCCCCCTTGAGCGAGAGGGGCGCTGGCTGCGGGCAGTTGCTTTGGAGCGGCCGCTTCTCTGGRGACTGGTGATGGATGAGCTACCCGGGCGCTTTGTCCCTCTTGGATGGATTTGCCCTGAGGAGCGGGGACTCTGATGGAGTCATAAAAATAAAGCTGCCAAATAGCACGGGGTGATTTAATCACAAGCTGCCCGCATTGATCCTTCCCCCGGGGGGCTCTGGCTGTGTGGTGGGAGATGCTTTTTGTCATGGGGGTGAGGCAGGGGATAGCGAGGGGAAGGCAGCTCCACAGAGCTCCGCTCGATCACATCTGAAAAGTTGTTCCTAAAAATGTGATATTTAGGGGTGGATGAGTCTTAGCCAAAGAAGAATGGCTGCTTCTTCGAGCCTTCTCCTGSGACTTGTGTTGCTCTTGGGAGCAGAGATGCTTGCAAAGCAATTGCYCCATTCCTCCCATCAAGGCTGATTTGATACTAACCAGATCAAACATATTTTATGTTGCTGGCTCCGCCCCACCAAGATGAAAGGGAAGCTGCCACCGTTCTGCTCAGCAGGACAAGGGCTCAGCGCTGACTGTGAGTTTGCGCTTGTCCGTCCTTTAAAACCAATGCACAAGGTCAAGGTCATATCTGTCAGAGACATTTCTGGCCAGAAGCAGCTTTGTGCTAACGTTGCCAGTTCATCTTTGGRGAGAGATTTCTTTCCAAATGCCCATGAAGTGTTTGTTTGCTCAGTGGTTGTGCAGGGCACTCTGCTCCGTCCAGTCACTGTTCGGTGTGGGGCTGACGCCTCTGGTGTTTCTCTTTCTTTGAAATACACAAACTGTATTTAAAACAACCCCTAAAACTACTCAATATTAAGTTTAAGGACTTTCTTGTATGTCACTTGTGGCTGAAGTGGCTGAAGTTCTTTCTTTTCTCTTCCCTGTGTGCCTTATCTGTGTGGCTATTGGGTCTCTCCTCTGGCAYACTGGTCTCCTTTCTTTTCCCACCTTTTCCAACCTTTTCTTTGCACAGGTAACCCCTGCCCATCCCTTGACCTAGCCTTGCTGTACCAGTCAGCTCTTGGCAACACTGGTAGCAATTCCCTTATTCTGACTGTGGAATTRCTTGCAGGAATTAGCACCTGGAGTCCTTGTAAACCCTGGAGTGAAAATAACTAACAAAAAAAGTTGATCAAGAGTATTCACAAACTGTTTAAATATGGATTTTTACTACTTGATTACATATTTTCTTTTGGCTTGGTGTTTCTCTGGAGGGAGCACAACAGAGCAGATGCACTTCTGGTGTCGGTCTGATGAAAAGCTGCCGTCTCAGCTGCGGGATTGAGATCCTTGTGTGAACATCCTGCCACGTGAGATTAGAACAGCAATTCTACCTTCCAGTTACAGGATATGAAAGATCCGCCGCTTCATTAGAGCTTTCCTACGGTGACAGCTGAAGTGAGGGAGAACGGGGAGAGAGAAGCAATTTAAGAAAACCAAAGACTAGGCTAAAGTCTAAGCTGAAAGGTGATGTGGGGGAAGGAGCCCGAGATCTCATTACTGCTCACGCAGGGAAAGGAAGARGAACAACAGAGCAGTTGTTAAGCAGTACTGGCTTTGTCAAAATAATTGTCAAGTGCTCAGATTCCGTAGYCACAAGTGTGGCACTAATACCTGAGAAGAGGTGGAGAAGGCACGTGGGAGGAGTTGGTGTGGTTTCACTCATGCCCACATTTTTGTCTTTCTCGTTGCAGCAGACAGAAGGAGGGGCACAGACAGATGGACAGCAGTCGCAGACGCAGAGCAGTGAGAACACCGAGAGCAAATCCACTCCAAAACGGCTCCATGTGTCCAACATTCCCTTCCGCTTTCGGGATCCCGACCTTCGGCAGATGTTTGGGGTAAGTTGCTGGAGCCTGTTAAGGTAGCAAGTTCTCCTTCAGCACGAGTGGAGCACGTGGTGCTGACGTGTTCGTGTGGGGATAATGCCAATTCAGACAGCACTCTGCACAATGTTGTGCTGAAGTGGGTAATAACTGTGCTCATATCGAGTTGTTAGTAATCAGTTTGGAAAAACAAAACTAATCTTTACTTAATTTCCCAGTTAAGACAGGATTAAGCACTCAGTTGACTTACTATAGCCATTGCACGGCACTGTTTTTTGGTTGCTTAGAAACTTATTGAAATATTTGTCTTTCCTCATGATCCACTTTTGCTTTTTAAGAAGTGCTGGAAGAAATTTGCCAACCAGCAACTGCATGGAGTTGACACTGTGTGTGACGTGCATTCTATTCTGTTCTGACTGAATAGTTTCTCTCTGAGCTTTGTATCTATTCATCTCTGTATATAAATTCTCTGGGGAAGATTTTGTTCTCATGCATATAAGTGATGCYTGCTTCAGTGCAGATACAGAGATAAAGGAACTAGATGCTTCATAACCCAGTCTTCAGGGGGAGTTATCTGTATGTTGTCATTAAGGATCTTTGCCTTGTTGATAGGATGATAGGCCCGTGTTAAGTTAACACACTTAAGTGTTGTTACCTGCTTGAGATGTAGTGTAGGGGTCTCAAGTTGGCAACCACCAAAGGGCAGGTTACTCTTGCTGCCCTAACAGCGCTGCTTTGAGTGTATCTTGATCCTAACAGAAAGGGCAGCTGCTCCTCCAAATTCTTTAGAATTCTTGTGGCATCTCTGGAGCCTTTGCTGTGCGTGTGCATGCACATGCATATGCTCATAGGCAATATTTACAGTTCTGTTTATTTGTTAAATTCATGGACTTTTGAGTTTGGACTGCTGTAAATGAGAGAAGTGGGCTTGTCTGTAGTTTATGCAATAGGAAGTGAGCAAAGTGTGCAGAAATGTTCAAACATTCATTAATAGCCTTGGGTTGTGCTTGCCTGCAGGAGTCCCAATCGTTACGTATTGTGGGAACCCTTTGCTGCCTGTTCCTGGAGGGTTTCTTCTGGCTGCAGGAAGCAATTCTGGGGATGAGAGGGAATTGAGGGAAGTGAGCGAAAGGCAGGGGCTGCCCTGGCTCCTTGGAGAAAGGGGCTGACAGGAACTGAAGGCTTCACTGAAGAGAGGAACAGGCTGCAGCTGGCCGGGAGCAAGCGCAAGGTGGTGCAGCTGGGCGAGGGAAATGTGGAGCGCGGGGTCCGGCAGGGCTCGGGAGGCGCCTGTGCAGGGCAGGCCCCGGGGTCCCGGGGGGCAGGACGCTGCAGGGGGCTCTGCAGCGGGGAGGCCGCCCACGTGCCGTGCCGGGCTGGGCTGCCGAGCGCTGCTGCGGGGCCCCCCCTGCGCTCTGCTTGGCGCCTGGGCTGTGTCTGCAGCGCCTGGGCTCCCTCGTGCAGGGAGGACATGGAGGGTGGCAGCGGCCAGGGCCCGGGGGAAGGGGGCGTGCAAGGAGAGGCTGAGAGACCTGGGACTGTCCGGCATGGAAAAGAGAAGCCTAAGGGGGAATGTTTTTGTTGTCTACAGCTGTCTGATTGGAGGACGTTGGTGATGGAGCTAAATCCTCTTTGGAGACTCCAGGTTATAGGATGAGGGGTGACAAACACGAATTGGAACATGGAAAATTCCAATTAGATGTTAGGAAAATTCTTCTACTGTGAGGGTTGGCAAGTAGTGAAACAAGGTGCCCGGAGAAGTTGTGGACCCTCCGTCGTCAGAGGTGTTTAAGGCTCAACTGGACACAGTGCTGAGCAGTGTGATCTAATTAGACCTCTGCTCTGAGCAGAGTATCAGAAAAGAGGACCTCTGGAGATGACAGAGCTGGCATTTTGGTTCTAGGATTCCATGCTGTTAATGGATTTAAAGATCCATGGATGTTAAGAATAGGACTATATTTTAAGGGCGAAGGTCCTCTCCTGGCAATCTGTGGTTTCTCAGTATTCCCAGCTGCTTCTGCTTATGTTTTCCAGCTTGCTTTCCTTCCGTGGGGCCGTGGGTAGGCAGTTCTGTGCGGGGTGTGTAAGCTCGTGCCGCAGTCACGGCCAGGGCTCGGAGCACCTGCTGCAGCGAGTGCTTCGCYCCGCGCTGCCGCGGCTCCCGCTCCCGGCGGCTCCGCAGTGCCGCTCTCCCTTCCCGCGGGATCCATGCCCGTCCTGATGGCTCTGCCGGCTCCTACGTTGTCGTATTGGGCCRGATACCCCCCCTCTGTGCAGGCAGGCAGGGATGAGATGGAGATGACAAGGATATTCCTGCCCTGGTGACACTGGTGTCACCATCCTGTTCTTATCGCTGTTTTGTTGATGGGGAGAGCCAGGGGATTTGAGTGAACTGCTGTTTGGAGCCAACTCAGCCTCGCTGCTTCCGGGGAGGATTTCCATCCTTATCCGGGGCCCAGATGGTGTCACTGGTCTTACACGGAGAAGGGAAAGCTCCCTAGATGCGTTGGTCTCCATTGTTCTCCGAGTTACTTGCTGTTGGGTTACTGTCAAGATACCTTGAGTTCCAGCGCGGTGACACATTTAATAGGGGTCAGTGGTGTGTTTCCCCGTGAAACCTTTGGCCAGCTCAGCCGGCAGCGCGTGGCCTCTGTTCCGAGGCAGGCCCACCAGGAGCCAGCTCATCTTTTGGGGCATAAACAAGCCCTGTGCTGCTTTCCCGTAATAGAAAGCCCTGGTGTTTTGCCAAGGAAATAATCAATGACTCCCGTAGATCTCCCTTTCTCTCTGSCTGTGCTGCTTCTCTCAGCATGCTCGGAGCCTCGAGCAGGAATGTGTTTTGCTCCGAATCCCCCTCGCTCCGGCTTCTTTTTTAGGATCGGGATGCCTTCCCTTGGGTGACTCACTGGGACCAATTCTTTCCCCAGGGTGCTTGTGGTTGTCTGCATCCCCAGCTGTGCCTGCCTAGTAACCCCCCACCTTCCCCCTCTGCTCTCTGTGTGTCAGGTCACATCTCCTCAACGTCACATCTGGGAGACTCAGAATCCTTGCCTGGAGTGATTTTCCGAAGCTACTGTACAAAGAGAGAAATTGGGTAGACAGCAAAGCAGCAGAGGAAGAAATAAATGTGATGATGGGGAAGGAGTAAAGAAGTCCCTTTAGGATTGAGCAGAATGCGAGAGGTCAGGCCGGGCCCAAGGCACGGAGAATTAGCTGATGTTTTAGTGCAGCCTGGAATAGAGGTGGACTTCAGACATGTTGTTTTGTGTGTGACTGAGGGAAATTACATAACGCTTCCCATATCGTTGCCGTTTGTGAGAGCTTCCAGTGTAAGCACTTCCTGATGAAACCAAGTTATTCGGGTTTAAAATAATTTCTCACCTACTTTGTAGCAGATCTCTGGAATATGTTAAGACAGGGAACAAAGATTTCCTTATCTATCTACTTTCTATGTCTATATGCTGGACCTATTGCTATGGGGAGACAAAATAAACAGGCTGCTTCAATTAGGTAATACTTTCTCAGCATTTCATGTTGCCAGTGAAGTCTTCTAGAAAGCATCTAGAAGGAATAGGTCCTTATTTTAATGCACGGAGTTCTGCACCCGCAGTGGAATAAATCGATAGTTGACCTTGTTCTCGCAGATAGCGAAGAGTTAATAGCTGACTTGAATCCCACAGTTGCCTAGGTACCAGTGATTGTTATTTGCCTGCATTTACTTTGTGCAAACAGAATATGGCAGCAGTCAGAAATGGAAGGAGCTTTGGAAGGGCCAGTTCCTTTGGGTCGAGCCGGCTGGCGGGATAGCTGCCTGCGAGGGGTCCTCTGGACAGGGAGGCGTCAATGACGGTACCAAACGCTCAGCAAAACTGCTCTGAGAGCCAGAGAGATGCAGCTCCACAGTCACAGCAAGGGAGGAGGCGAGACAAAGAGCTATCCCTCCGTAAGGGAGCGAAGATGAGGTAAAGGAGAAAGTAAATGGCAGTGAATTGTATTAAACTTTAAACACGAGAATAGCACTGAGATGCCATGTGAGTTCAAGGGAAAAGGCAGCAGTTTTCACATGTTAAAGAAAAATCTAGGTATAGGTCCAGTGCAGAATTTGTAARTAGTCGTGTAAAAAAATAACTTGCTAATATATTTTTTAAAGTCGATCTATATAAGGAATGCCCAAGGATAATGGTCAAAGCATGGGAGTTTCTTACCCATGAATGTCAATTTTTAGCAGCTTCTGGTAAACACGGGGAATTGTAAAAGGATGGTAGACTGCCCACCTGGATTCAATATAACAATAATTAAAAGGGATGACCCAAAGAGTTATGTGTTAATTAGGCATTTGTTGACGCAAGATGAGAATAGTTTTGACATGTTAAAGCATCTGAAGATACACTTTAATATTATTCAGCACAACTTAATGCAGGAGAATGTCTTTTTAAACAAACATTTAGTCTATTTTGACAACGCTGCACTAAGCAATAGTGATAGAGTTAGATATTGCTCAAGTGTTTGATTTAGTCCATGTGAACAGTTTTGATTAAAAAAAATGCTTGTCTTATCTCAAATAAACAGAACACAGATTAAAAACCTCTTTAGATATAGATCTTAAAAAGTAGTAATTAATGGGGAGACGGTAGTGATTAAGACTATTTCTAGAGAAAATTTYCCCCAGGGATCTTTTTTCAATCTCATTCCTATTCAATATCTATACCAGCCATGGAGATAGTAATATTAAAACCTCACCAGAAAGATTTGCTATTTGAAACACTACTTGGGAAGGAGGAAGATTAAATTCGATCAAAGAATGAGTTGAAATGACTGGTTGATTGCGGAGAAATCTGACCAAAAAAAAGTGTGTTTGATGGTTGATAGCTTAGTGCAAGGTACCRTGTATTTGGGAACAGGCCGTCCTCATAGGACGGAAAGTTTTCTTTGTAAAGCAGCGATTTGGAAGTACTGGGTGTCAGCAAAGAGAGCGGCTTCAGCGGTGCCGAGGGGAGTAGCAGCCTGAGACACGCACGTGATCCTGCTCCTCCGCAGCGCTGAGGGGGCTGTGGCTGGGTGGTTGTGGCTGGCTCTGAGTTCAGCGCAGGGCTGGAAAGGATAAGGGGTTTGCTGTGTGAGATGCTGGGTGTCTGATTTAGTGCATCATGTAGTGTATGGAAGAGCTCAGGAGATGCCTTGTGCTGCACGCCTGTGTGTGCGTGACGCCGAGTAAGAAGGGGGCTGTGTTGTTTACTATCATGAGACTCACTAGTGGGAAGCTGCCATTTAACCTGATCAACCCTGAAATAAGAGAAAAATTTCTTAGTAATCTAGGCTAACTTAAATAATGGAGAAATTTACTGGCAAGTGAAAGAGTTGCTGTTGTTGAGTGTCAAAAACAAGTCAGCACATCCTTTCAAAAATGTCTATTTATCCATTYGGGGAGAGATGTTGTATGACTTGCTCTTGTAAGAACTCTTGACCTGATGTCTGTAGTSCTTTCCATAGCCACTAATAATAGTTTGTTCCCATCTCTATCTCTGTTTGGCAGAAGAAAAGCTACAGAAGAAAAATTCATCCCTCAGAATGTTTCCAGACCTTTCAGTTTTGTGTTTGGATGGTGCCTGTGGTTGCATGTCATGATTTCCAGCTCTGGTTCTTAGGCCTCAGGAAACAGTTTTTTCCCAGTGCAGCATTGGCTGAGGTGCTCTGGTCAGCTCTGATGGATTTCAGAGTCTCCTGAGGAATCTGGTGCTGGGATTGGGCTGCCTGGCCGGGCATATCCATCTGYCCTCGAGCAGGATGCCTCATTGTCTCTGCACAAACAGGCAAAGTGGGTTGTTTTGGTGGCTCTTAGTGTATTAAGCCCTTCTTATTTGCTGTGAGGGCCACCATACACAGAGTCAGAATTGATTTTTGTCAAATTTACCCCGGCGAAACACTTCTCAAGAGTCATCAGCTGTCCTTACAGAAGAAGATTATGTAAGATATAAATGAGGAACGCTGGCTGGAGGGAGGGATAGCGGAGGAGAGGCGTGAATTCTCCTGAGATCTGTCTTCAGATGGAGGCACTGCCTTTTTGTGACATGCTCACATCATAACCGTGACCTATGGCTGCTGGGAATATCAGCAGCTTGGTTGGTAGTGTTTTTTTATTTTATTTTTTTACTACTTTTTTGTGGTATGTAAGTATTGCAGGTTAGGCAGGTAAATTATACGGCAGAAATACCTTAGAATTTAAGTCTTGCTACAGTGCAGAAGGGAAAGCACTGCTAAAGCAGAGAAAGGGAAAGATGCCCAAAGGGGTTTAAAGGGCCTTTTTTAGGTTGCTCTTTTGACTGGCCAGGCAATTTGAAGGAAGAGCTCCTGTCTTCTGGATATACAGACCTATTTTGTCTCTGTTTCATCGCAGGCTAATTGTACCTGCCACAGATTACACATAACAACTCTTAAATGCCAAATAGGAGAACCAGCGCTTGGACAAAAGGTGGCCTCTTTGTGACAAATCTTTTACTTCCTTGTTTTTCCTGTGGYAAGAGAGAGCTCACGAAAGACAACTTCATCCCTGTGGCGTGGGAGGACTTTGTTCCTGTTGATATTACTGTTGATTGCAGTCAGCAGAGGCACTGCTATTACCTTGATGTGTTTCACCCACGTGATTTCTAGCATCACCCCGTGTGAAAGGGTGATCCAGCTCCAGGTGAGCCTGCTTTGGCAGTGCTGAACTGCTCTGGGGCTGAGCTGCTGTCCAGCCCTGGTTGACTCCACGCTCCCAGAACCAAACACCAACTCATGCTGGTGGGGTGCCAGGCGTCCTGGAGAGCAGGTCGACCCCAGGAGCTTGGCCACGGGTGCTCTCTGCAGTGTGGATCTCTCTTGCCTATGAGATGCTCTTGCCCACAGGCTTCACATTTGAGGACCTGTAATTGAGGACGCTCTCTTGGCTGTTTTAAATTTCTGGTGGAACTGAGCCTGTCTTTGAGTGACACTATTTGGTGTCTTGCAGGTGTGTGCGGATTGCAGTGAGTTTTGTAGGAACAGTCAGAAGCTGCGTGGAGGCACCAAGTCCCGTTATAAGGATGCGAGGCTGTGGAGCGGTAGCTCAAGTTGCCTTTTGTTGTTCCATGACTTCTAGAGAATGTGCATCATAGTCCCTGTTGTTGGCATTTTTAGGGTTAAGTTACTTGTCTTGGAGCTGATTTTGAAAGCTCTAGGCAGGGAGATGAGGCAGGGCCAGCTGGAACAGAACACACAGGAAGGGCCCTACCAAACTGTCAGTGTCTTGGAAGGCAAAATCACCATGGTGCCAGTTCTTTCAAATTTATTACATGTTAGTTATGGCCTCTGCTGGAAAAATCTGTTGTCTTCGTGTCATCTGAGTGGAAAGAAACACATCACGCGTGAGCCTGCTTGCACAATATCCCTTTATACAAGATAAGGTACATCATGTTCAGGCAAGAAGACTGGGTTTTGGTCTTTGCTGTTGTTTGTTAGTATCTTTATGTCTCTTGGAACCGATATTTCTAATAGTCACTGTTCTAACARTGCCATTGTAATGGCCACGATTTTTCTGTATTACAGGATAATGACTGAAAGCTGACACAAAGTCACTTCACTTCTTGAAGTGGAGAACTGGCATAAAGCTGGATTCTGTAGTTCCTTTGTTATGGCATTACTGGAAGTATAGGTGCCTGTGCACTCCCCCCAAACACACACACACACCTCATATGTTGGGTGCACAACCAGTTGATGGAAGGAGCTGTTTGCTTGAGCTGCCATGTGGTAGGGGATTCTGGCCCCTTGGTCAGATCATAGGCTTTTAAGCCATGGTGGGGAGCAGCTGAGATGGGTRGTGCTGCAGTGCTTTCCTCAGAGGCTGTGAGCTCTGCCCAGGGTTTGTTTTTTTCACAGCTGCTCTCCTGGGATTTTGGTAAAATGATATTTATGGCAATCACTGAGTGAAAGAATCCCCGTGAGCACAGGGATCCATATGTTCAAGGTCAGAGATCAGCGAGTTAGTCCTTGAGGATGGTCTGACCAYGGGTCATGTTATATTCAGCTATACCCTCTGTCTACTGGAAAGCACCAGCATGTAGGTATATGTGAATTAGAAAAATCTATGGGGGGCGCTTGATGTTGACTCTTATATTTAGATGGCCTGGCATTTTATATTGTAAAATTTGTGACCTTTTGCCAAGGAACTCTGAAAACTTCCATTGTTTTCAGTAGGCTGTTGACATCTGATAGGGGAAGCRCCATCAGAGAACAAAGTGCCTTTTTATGTTCCACTAAATTAGATTCAGCTTTGAAGGAGATATAAACTGTTAAAATGAACTAGTTATTTTTTTTCCCTGCTTTCATTCTTCAGGGCAATAATTTTGGCACGCTACCAAAAGAACGTGCTGCCAGTGCTGGACCTGCTGCAACTGCTGCCGCAGCCAGGACGAGCCGCGTGGTGTTGGGAGCTGTTGGAGGGCACCTGTAGTAATGACTAGCAGAGGCTTGAGGAGCCCAGGGTGCTTCCCCTGCCACCTCCTCTGTGTGGTTTTGTCCTGCTTGGATTTGGTTTTTCCTCCAGGGAGTTGCATGGGAGAGTGGTCCCTCCTGTCCCCGATTGTCCCCAGCAAACAGCAGTTGGCCTCACTGCTGTCCCTCTTCCTTCTCTCCTAAGCAGTTTCCTGGCTCCTTGAAAATCCCCRGCTCTTAAGTAGGAAAGAGATGTGGCAAACCACACCAGTGACTCTAGTCTACTGCAGAAGACTGCAAGGGGTGTTTGACCTGAATTCTCTCACTTAGGAAGTTGCATAAATCCACCCACAGGGAGGGCGAGGAGCCTCTGCTACCCTTTCTCGCAGAGCTGGGTCAGACCTCTTGTCTTCAACCTGAAGAATCTTGTCCCAGCCTGAAGAAATGACACCCAGGACAGGATTTGCTGTTGAGGTTGAAGCCCCAGGCAGGGAGCTCAGCTGAGGGGGGCTGGCGAGCAGCTCTGGCAGTACTGCTGGGTACCCRGGCCCAGCTGGGCATGGAGAGAGGAGAAGGTGGCAAGGCAGAACTGCACACCAGAAGCTGCACAGTTTGTTCTCTTTTAAAATCAGAATAGTGAAGAAAATGGTGATTTTTTGGATGGTTCTGAAGATTCTAAAATAATTTAGGGATTGGCGTTTATCAAGAGCAGGTGTCTGGCAAAGCTAGTTAGCTGGATTAATTGGGCTGGGTCAGATCCTGCCCTAAGGGAGAGTGCTCCTTTCCCCTCTCCCCGCTTCCAGCTGCCCTGGCACTCACCGGACCTCTTGAGCTGATACAGATCATAAAACCATCAAAATCTTCTTTGTTTTTTTTTCATGTTTGTGTGTGCAGTTCTCTCCAAGATGGAGCTCTATCAGTTTACCTACAGGTCCGAATGAAAACTGGGGCCGTCGCGGTGAGCCCAGGCAGGAGGGAAGAGGAGCAGTGAGTTACAGAACTGCAGTGTGAAACCGTCTGCCCAGGGAGGCTCGTGGCTGAGATCTTTCCAGGCCAAATGCCACGGAGATAACGCAAAGCAGCCAGTGCCCAGGGGCTGTAAGAGGCCAGTCCCTACCAAGCGTGCAGTATCCGAGCCAGACACAGAAGGTGTTTCAGCCGTGCTCTGCAAAGCAGTGGTGCCAAAGGGCCCAGCGTGGCCAGTTGCTGCCCAGTTGCTGGGTGTTGGAGGTGCAGTCACTGCTGGTGTTTCCGTCAGTCTTGTTCAGACTTCACGGAGCATCAGATACTGTGCGCTCAGTTGTTCTGGAGATAAATAGAAGACAGAGTATTGTCCTCGAACAATGCAACAATAAAAGCAACATCTGTGAGCCATTGTTCATTAAACAGCACTATCTCCTTTTTAAGAGTGAAGAAGGGAAGCAGACAGGCTATGGCTGGAATTGTTGCAGGCATTTTGTATGCAGACAGACACGGAATACTTGTCAAGTGGGGCCTTAATAGATTTGTATTGCTTTACATATTCAAAGCTTTTCTTCGGTCATCTTAGTTTACTGACACATATGCAAGTCTGGACACAAGTCTTTCAAGGAGGGCACTTGAGAAAAGAGCAACATATGCATTTGACTCCATGTGGGAATGTTAATTTAAACAATTGGCCAAGCATCATATTAAGAACGTTGTGGCAGTGTCTTAGAATCACACGTCCAGGGGCTGTGCTCAGCAACTTCCCTAACTGTGAAAGCATCACCTTTGCATTTTTACCATCTTTCATTTGCTACCTACCTTAAAACTACTTCAAGGAATGAGATTAAAATGAGGTGGATGGAAGCTGTTTGCAAAGGAAGTGGGAAAACTATTCAGACATACAACTTGTTTGAGAAAAATATATATCTCTAAAATTAAGACTCCTCTGTACATGTGCTTCACAGAGGAAGAAAGGAGATTTTACTTAAATTAAGGGACAAAAATATAGCCAGTTTGTTTCTAAAACCATTCTGGATATTGTTTTTATTTCTTAAACTTTTGTGAGAAAACCTGGATTCTGTGACTAGGAGAATCTGCATGCCCTAACCTGAGAGAACTGGGTCATGTTGCTAGAATTTTATGCCTCTGACTGTAGGCTAGAAATGGAAATATTCTCACCTCTCTTCTTCCACTAAGCCAGCCCCCAAAAGTAAAAAAAATGGATCACCAAAAATAAATTTTTTTTTAAACTTGTGTCTTTACAGCAATTTGGCAAAATCCTTGATGTAGAGATCATCTTTAATGAGCGTGGCTCCAAGGTAAGTCCTGTTTCTGTACCCACTTCTCTTGTTTTGATTGCACAAAATAAAAGGCAGATCATTGCCCGGAGAAAATCTCTGTAGAGCTGGGCAGGAGTTAGTGTGGGGGGGGGGGAAGGGAAGGGCCATTTGGGGACTGTCTCCTGTTCCTTCTGATTCAAGACCCAGATGAGCAGGGTCATTTCGGGACAAAATGTCCACATGCTCCTGGACAGTCCTGTCTGTAAAATGGGATCAGGTTTCCCAGCCCTTTTAATAAATAGGGAGCTACCTGGGCCTTCATACCAGTTAGTGCCCATTGCACTGGCAATGGGCTGTCCTGTGGGGAAGGCAAAATAAGGTAAAGCAGCTTGGTGTGATGGGAGCTTAAAAACATCCACCCCCCCAAACACATTTTTAATTAGAGACTATAACATCTCATATATGGAAGGGTTTTTTTTAACTCTCATTTGCAAAATTCTTGAGTGTTTCTGAGATACTGACCTTTCATGTCTGAGATATTTCATAATTAATTAAAGAATCTTCATTCTCCCTGTCCTGCCCCACACAGACCTCTCCCCGTTGCAGTTACATTTGCACACCTATTTTTGTTCTAAAGATATGCCAAGAGGGAGGTTTTGCTGAGTGTTAATGGTAATTTATTTCTCTAGAGAAGAGATTTCAAATGTTGCTTAGGTCAAATGCAGAGAGATGCAGTGATCTTTATCCTAATTGGCAATTGGTTCTCCTCACATAACCAATATCACCACAATGACAAATGGATGTGATTCTCTCTCTGCCCAGGAGGTTCAGCACTGGAATAGCAGGGAGTTTTGCAGGTCAGGAGCAAGGTGCATTGCCAAAGCTCTATGGGGGAAGCTTGCACAGTGCATGTCTATACTCTGCTTGACTTAATCAATGCTAAGATTCCCATTTTCAATTAAAACAAAATTTCCCTACTACCCCCACACACGTGTGCACACATGTGTGCATGCACACATGAGATTTTGATGTTGCAATTCAGCTAAGCAGCTTCATTGTAGAGTCTCTGCCTTTCCCTTGGATTTGAGGTTCACTGTCTTCAGGTGGCCTCTTTGCTTCAACATGACTTACAGAGTGTGTTCATGTTCAGAGCCCTCTGCAAATCCTCCCTGGTGTAACCAAAGGTGGATTCTGAACCTCTTCAGTCTCTGTATTATCTGGAAACCAGAAAGCAGTTGGTGTATGTGCATAGGAAGTGAGATTTAGCACTTTCCCCTATCCTTCAGATGTGTCTAATACTTTTTTTTTTCTATAATAATAGTAATATGAAGAAATACATGTCTGTATGTCTTAGTTTAAGGATTTTACTTCCTTTTGGCCAAGAATCTATAGGATTTACCAGAACAAGCAGATGAGTTTGTAGATGCTTGTCCCTGCTTGAGCAAGGGGGTTGGACTGGACGATCTCAAGATCCCTTCCAACCTCAACCCTTCTGTGATTCTGGGATATTTATTCTGCTCTTTCCTGACAAATTTATAGGCCAGAGCTATCTGTGAATGTCCTGATTTTGGTTATTCCTGTTTGCCATTGGGAATAGCCTCTGGTCTCTAGTAAATCTCTGCGTTTTGAAAGTAATTGCAAAATGAACAACAAAAATAACTGGCCTGACAAAAACATGGAGCTCTATCCCTCATCCCTCTCCATATCTGTGCTTTCCAGCACAGTGTTTTCTTCTCCCCATATATTCATACTCTTTCATCCATATCGCCCTGTGTTAAACACCCACAGCTGCCCTTTTCCTTCTAGGCTATACAAACACTGGGGGCTTTTTGTGAAGACTTGTTTTATGACTATGAAAATTACATTTTGTGCAATTGTTAAAGACCAAGGTTTCTGGTTTTCAGTTAAAACAAAACTTGTTGCTGAAGAGTTCCTCAAAGAATTTTATTCTGAACTCTATAAAATGAGTTTATTCTGAACTCTATAAAATGAGAATTTTATTCTGAACTCTATGAAAAAGAAAACAATCCAAAGAGATGGTCTTACAGTTTTTGACAACACAGTTTTCTACTGCTTTTTTGTCAACTAACAGCGAAAAGTAGTTGCAAAACTGATAGCTGTTTATGTAAGGGATGGGGCAGAATCTGAACAGAATAAGAAAACACCCAAAGAATGATTTTGTGGTATCTTTGTATCCTTCTCTATCCTAAATAATTCATAGTTTAAAAAAAATGCAAGACTATTCCTGCTTAGCATGAAAATGGGAGGCCCCAGTGTTTGAGTGGGGTGTAGCTGCACGAAGCACCTGGTATTCACATACTGGAAAAACAAGCAGTTTGGTGATCTGATGGTGAAGCAAAGGAAATGGATCTTTCTGGAGGCCACTCACTCACTCTTGGGTTCTTCCTCCACCCTAGGAAAACAAAAATCTGAATGCATTTACCTGCCCTGTGGTTTCCATTCTAATCTAATGATATGAAACCTCTCTCTCTTCTTCTCCTCCTCCTCTCTTTTGGGAATCCGAAAGCAGATGCTCCTGCTGCCTGCCTTGTGCTGTGTTCTCAATGCTCCCTCCCCTTCCCCGGGCTCCTGAGGGTGTATAGTCTGTGTATATGTTGTGTCCATCTCTACAAGGTGCAATGGTGAGATCCAAATTGCCCTGGGATCGCGCCGGGGCCGAGCGGCGCTTTGTCCCAGCCCGGCTGCGGCGGGAGCTCCCTGCCGGAACGGCGGCCGCAGGAAGGCGGGCTTGGGAGTCCACCTGGGATGAGCAGCCTGGTTTCTTCCACAGCCCGAATGGTGTTTCAGAAGGAATGAGCTCTCTGTGGGGTCTCTGTGTGAGCAAGAGCCAGTCGTTCACATGGCAGCTGCTTAAAGCCCGGGGGTCTTGCGCTCTGCTTGGAGAGGGTGTTTGGTGTCTCGCTGTGTCGCAGCAGAGGAGGAGGTGGTGAATGGTTAGTTTTGAGCCCTGTGCTGGTTCTCCTGTGCAAGCAATGCCGATTGGTGTTTCTTCCCTGGATTTCTGCCTGCYCCTGAGCTCGCTTCTGCGGCCCTGGCTGGCTTCATGCTGATGCTGTTTTGCTGCAGATTGGAAACAACGTGCAGATTTTGAAGACCACTTGTCTTTTGTTCAGTTTTATTCTTCAGCTTGTATAATGGAATGACTTCAATCTTCACAAAGGGTTTTTTTTTTTTTTTTGTCATTGTTGTTTCTAGGGAACTAGCTGTTTTTTTCATTTGTGTTGTGCTTGCCATTGCAGTTTGAGCTCTGAATCACCTGAAGTGCCTTCAGACAGTGCTCTGATGAGGGCTGCTTTTTGCCAGGCACTTCGCCGAGCTGTGAATAAAGCAGCTCTGGAGGAAGCTGAGAGGAGGGACTCCTGCCCCCCTTGTCAGGAGGGGCACAGCCTGTTCTGGCATCGCTCCTAAGCTGAACAAGTGGGCATGGTTGAAGCATTAGTGCAGTTTGCCTGTGTGATGCCTTAAATAAGATCCCAGTGACATCCAAGGAATYGGTGGAGAGGAGGCCTGAGCTCCTCAGCTGTGCCCAGCGTGGAGGTTCAAGAGGGGCCCTCTGTGACACTCAGACCAACGGTGCCTCAGCACACAGCAAAACCGAGGCTGCAGAGGGAGCAGTTTTTGGTTTTTTCAATAGCAAGAGGTAATTTTTGCAGCAGATGGCAAGCTCATAGTTGCAGGGTGGTCTAAGCTTATGTTTCCCACTGCCTTCTGCTTGGGAAACCAGGGTCYTTGAAAGAGGATGGCCTCTGAGGTCCCCACGAAGTGTCCTGGACTGAGCTGCAGGGAGAAATCCAGAGGAAAATATCCATCAAGGGACTAGAGGCCCTTGCAGGATACATTTGTGGTGTTTCTGAAGAAAATTTTGTTGCTGCTACTGGTGAGTTTTGTTGCAGGAGGTTAGTGACCTGACCTTCTAGGCCCTCATTTCAGGTTTTAGGACTGCTTTGTGGGAAGATTGCCTTTGGGTTGGCTCTCCCTCTCCCTAGTTTTTCTGGTAGTGGGGGTAGGGAGGTGTAGCCACGAACCTGCTCCCTCAGCRCGTGGTAGGAGGGACACACGGACTCCGCTGCTGGATCAAGGGGAGGAGAGGGAGGGCAGGACTCGGGAAACGTGGGGCCGCGACGCCTCTCGTGTGAACGGGCTGGAGCTGCTCTTTGAAGCCAGAAGTTCTCGCTCAGCCGCCCGTTGGCCTCGTTCCCACCATTCATTCCTGCCCTCTGCCTCCCTCGGTTTCGCCAGAGCCGTTGGACTGGGGAAGTGACCAACCTGGACTGGGGAAGTGACCCAGCTTAAAAATAACCCGGCTGCTTTAAAAACCAGAGCTTTTTTTTTTTTTAGATTATTTTTCYGGGCTGCTCTGGCTCACGGGGCTGCGCGCGCGGGGCCAGGCGCAACGCGCRAGCCGGAGGAGGAGCTGGGAGCGCTGCAGGAACAAAGGCAGCTTCGCTTGGCCTTGGCTGCCCTCCCGCTTTGCGGCGTGCGGGGCTTCTGCTGCCTCTGCCCGTCCACCCAGGGCTGCTCATCTCAGGTGGATTCCAGCTGGAGCTCTCCTGCTGCCTCCAAAAGCCTTGGGAACGGGCAGCCAAAAGCGCCTCGTTTCCTTGGCCGTCTTTTGAAGTCTCCTAAAAAAAAAAAAAAAAAAAAAAAAAAAAAACGATCTGTGTATGGAGATAAGATGGGAAAACCAAAAATCCCGGCTTTTTAAGCAATTGGTATTGGCAGCAGATGAAGGGAAGGCCCCTTCGATGGCTGCCTGTTCTAGTGGTACAAGACAAAGCTGCTGCTACTGAGGTGACTGTTGTAAACTCAGTGACAAACGAAGGGTTTAACAATGCATGGATTTCAAGGGGCGCTGTTTCGTTTCCTTTGTTTTTATTTTCTGTATTTTTTTTGTTTTATTTTCTTTTTTTTTGTTGTTTTCTTTTTTTTTTTGTTGTTGTTTAATTTCTGTGTTCTGGCCACACCCAGGAGAACCGTCTGCTTTTGATTTCTCCCTTTACGGTCACATGGTAAATTTTCTTTCTCATTCTTCAGAGATGGAAGCATTCAAATATTATATATATATACATTTATTTTATTTTTTTACACTGCTCATCATGTTGCTTGTTATTTATTGCAGAGTCTGAGGCCAGACTAAAAGGGTGACAGTTACTCGGTCTCTTCAGGCCCTTTGAATAAAGCTTTGGGTGAAAAAGGGGTTAGTCTGGCACTACAAATTACTCTCAAGTTCTAGAGACCTCTGGGAATATTTAGTGCTTGCTGGGTACTTTGAGGCTTGAACTGATGCTTGAAATAAGTCCCTGGCAGTTGTTGGTGGAAGGAAACTGTTGAAAAATTCAGCCTTGTTACCATAATAGACTTACTAAAGCCCCGTTATTTGTGTAATCGGGATTTTAGAAACCCTAAATTTTCTTTGACGCAGGATGGTATCTTCCCTTCCTCCGCCTCCATGGTTTGCTACCTCTGTGGGGCCGGCCAGTGGCTGCTATAAATCTAAAGTGGCCACTGCTGTTAATCTGCTGCTCCTTTTCAAGGGCAAGGCAACCTTGGGAGGTAGAAACAAGAATTGCTGGTTGTATATGTATTTAGGTGCAATTAATCCCTGTTCTTTGCAGGTCATCTGTGAGAAGGAATTAAATGAAATATTCTTTTTCTCCCACGTGTATAATTGCTCATTTTGAAACTTAGAAATAACGGAAGTGTCAAGCTTGGCTCACCTCCTTTTTCCTGAGGAAAATTTGGAAGTCTAAGAGGTGTATTAAGAAGACTTTAACCAAGGGGACAAATACCAGCTGTACCGTAGCCAACTGTGAAATGTTAATTCAGTATTGACACAAAATGATTTTCAGCAGAGCTGTACAAGCAAAGGAGCAATCTGTCAATAAGCCAGGAATCCTGGTTAATGAGTTACGGTGTTCAGAATCAAAATGATTAATTCTGTTTTAATTCACATTGTTTATTACTTTGAGATAGTCTGCATGTGGATTGAACCCTGGCTTGATATAATTTGCTAAAAATATAAAAAATTCAAAATCAATTTGAAGCCACTTGATTTTTATTTTAAAAATCCCATACAGACTTCCCTGGTTAGCCATAAATGTGAATTAAAATAGTTTTAGTTAGTTTGCTTCCATTCTGCGCAGATCATGTTCAAAAAATTCCTTGCCTCTATTCTCCAGCTTTTCAGTTCACGGCATCGCAGAAGACATAAATTCCATTCAGTCTTCAAAGGATCTTCTAGAACAACAAAACAAACAAACAAAAAGCGTAAAGAGAGAACAGGGGAAATGGACAACTTCCTTTGGGAGTATCTACCTCCCTTTCCCCGCAGAATTTTCAAGATGCTTTTTTCTTAACTCGTTACATAGGACAGAGGGAGACATTCTGCTCTGTTTCTCAGTCTCCTTTTCCTCTAAAAGCTGAGTTCTCTAAAGCTGATCCCATAGATGCCCCCATATCAGCTTTGCTCTGACCTCCCATCCTAATTGTCTACAACACATTCAAGAGTTGAGTACATTGGGGCTGACTTGTAAGCCCTGCTCTGTTGCAGCCCAAATTTTAAATCATTTCAATGGAAAACTTTTATGCTGGAAAAAGGCACTGTTTGTTTATATAGCTTTTTTTTTTTTTAATAGCTAGAAACATTAAATTATCTGAAGCCTTAGATTACTGGGGTGGAGCCTGTAGGAGACCTCTCATTGATTTCAACATTACAAATCCAAGTTATGTTCTTTTATTATTGCTGTTCATGAAATAATAAAAAGCTGCCCTTCACAAACGTGTAACATTTTTGCGCTGGATATCTCGCTGTGGATGATGAAGACCAGCATGCACGTGTCAAATGGCTTGGGCTTTCTAAGATTCCCATTGCAGAAGCCTTTAAAGAGCACCTAAGGAATGATGGCTGGCTTGTGTCTTGCTGCTAACACCGCTTAGAAATCCAAGTGCTGTTTTTTTCCCGTTCAGTCCATGTACTGACGCCGAGCTGCAGGAAGGGGCTGCGAGGCTGGCATGCCGTTTTGGTGACCAGGCACAGCTTTATGTCACTCACGTTACCCAGCTCTCTCCTTAATAGCAAGAGTGGCCATCGCATCGAATGCAAGCTTCGTTCTTCCTGCTCCCGAGGGTATTAGTGCCGGCAGAGATTACTGTCCGTACRTTACATGGATAAGCAATTTATATCAAGCTGCAGGAACAAGTTACTCCTGTTCTTCAGAYACCTTTTTAAAAATTAGACAAGTTAAAAAGGAGAGACTGCAGCGACATCATTTTGCTTGTCCCTGCTGTCCAGCAGCGTGAAGAATACCTCACCACAGTTTTCCCTAGTCAGATACGCTTATGGATAGCTCAACTCCTGGCCCGTTTAGCCATGGCGCTTGGTTCCCATGACACTCTGTGCCGTCRTGTCCGTGTCCATGAGCCCGGGCCCAGCCCAGTTAAAGGGCTCCATGGGTTAGCGGTGATGGGCCCGTGTGGGGCGGGAATGTTGCGCCTGGCTCCATGGGCCYGGTGAGCCTCACTCCTAGAGGAGCACGTAATAGTCCTTGGGCTTTTGCAGTTGTCCCAGCTCAGGATTCAGTCGTTTTTGCTCAAGTCCCATCCTGAGGCAGAGATTTTCACCACCCGTGACGCAGAGTTTGCCCCCTCAAACAAAATCTGGTAGCAAGGTATGAGGGTGGTGATAGTAGTAGATGGTTTCGGTCAGCGTTTCGGTGGTCAGATTTGCCCACAAGCCCAACATGATACTGGTAGATAGAAAAATTCTGAAACATTGTGGGTGATTTTGACTAGAATAATGCCTGCTACTTTTAAATCTTCATTGTATGCAATGTTTATATCTCGATGCCACCTAGATGCCCTGCCTGTACTCTCAGGGCCTAACGCATTGCTAGGCAAGTTACAGGCATAGGCGTAGGCATGAGCTGTGCCCTGAAGAGCTTTCAAGCGCTGCTTTGCAAACAGCCCTTCCACTCCACCCTTCCCTCAGGTAGGTAATTGTTATTGTCTCCGTTTTGCAGGTGGGAAAAGCAAGGTTGAGTGTTTGGTTTGCCCAAAGCTCCGCAGAGCTGCCGATGCCGTGCCCGACGTCGCAGCGCCGCTCGCTCTCGGAGCGCTCTCTCAAGAGACCCGAGCGCTCCTCAGCATTAACGTCCTGTACTGTGGGGCGGGAGGGCGGCTGGGGGGAGTCCTGCAAGAGCATGTGTGAATTAGCAGCCACAGGAGAGAAGCCCCCTTTGGGCTTCACCCGCTTCCCTGTGCTGGAGCAGGGCTTAGTGTTGGAAAGCAAACCAAAATTGTCTCGAGTAACTTTGTACTTCTTTTTTGGTCTGGCCTCAATTGCTTTTATGTTTTCTTTTTTTTTAAKTACTCTTCTTGTTTTTCTTATTATGATTACAGCTCCTTTATTTTATTGAATTTGATTTCTTTCATTTATGAAACATGCATGAACCGACAATGTGACTCTAGGAGGTTATTGCTGAGTTGTGCTGATGTCGATTTCATACTGTGATATTTTTTCTCTGTTTACCTCGAGATCAGTATTTCAATATATAACGATGTGCATGTTTTCCCCCCTTCTCCCGCTGCATGCAGGGATTCGGGTTCGTAACTTTCGAGAATAGTGCTGATGCAGACAGGGCCAGGGAGAAATTACACGGCACCGTGGTAGAGGGCCGTAAAATCGAGGTGCATGTCTTCAGTAATTCAATTTCTTCTTTATATTTATTCTTTTGATTTCCTTTTTGTGTCTTGCCTCACTTATTTCACATTTGGACCCCAGTCTCGTGTGTGCGTGTGTGTTTGTGTCTGTGTCCTTCACCTCCCTGCACTGAAACGTATAAAAGTTTTAATACCCCCTTACAAAATATTTTTAWTGTTGTTTTGGGTATTTTTCTTTTCTTCTGTTTTTTTTTTTCTCTCTAATTTTTTATTTTCCCCACCCACTCCAAATTTTTGCCCTTCTGCTGTCTTGATTTTTCCTTTGCTTCAGTTTGCGAGGCTCCGATTTCCTGTTATCAGGCCTGAACAAAAACTTAACTGAGAGAGTACTGTCCGATACCTAACCGGGTGTCCAAAACGAGCGCAGGGGGCCAGCCCGTATCCTCTCTTTCCTCAGAGGTCAGTTCTCCTCCATGCAGGCGGGAGGGGAGGGCGGCAGGGATCCCCGGCAGTTCAATCCCATCCCAAAGGCTCTTGCTGCAGAACAGCGAGCGGTTGACATTGGCTCGCCAATGTAGCCCTGTTCTCAAGCATACGGGGGTGTCCACCAGTTCTTTGATTTTAATTCTGCTGTGTTGGAGGCTAACTGGCCTCTCCCCTTTCTCCCTCTTTCTTTACCAAAAAAAAAAAAAAAAAAAAAAAAA
>NW_020456154.1:2629614-2752955 GCF_003342845.1 Nothoprocta perdicaria | reverse complement strand
AAAAAAAAAACAAAATTAAATAAGAAAGAAAAAAAATCCATCTGCCATCTCACATTAACACTACAAAATGTGATTTGACTTGTTGTCCCCACCCACCTCCTTTCCCCCCCTCTCCCCCTTTTATTTTCAATGCTGTTGAGTAATGCCGCCTGGACTTTGGATGTACATATCGTTTTGTAGCAGTCTGAGCTGTTTGATTACTGACTTCATGGTGATTTCCCCTTGCACATCTTACTCAGAGTTACTGAACTCCAGTTTGGCTGGTTTTTATTAATGCACCCATTTCCTCCTCTCTCTCTCCTGCCCCTCCTTTCTGCTGCTCTCTCCTTCTGAGACCTGTTTGTAGCTGTTACTGTTGGCTTTTCTCTCGCGCCCTTTCTCTCTTTCCCCCCCTCCCCGGTTTCTTTCTTTACTCAGTTAAATGCAGCTGTTGGTCTCTTTGCTGACTGGTGGTTTCTGATTGGTTCTGGCAATTTTTGTTCCTTTAAGTGCTTGTGTTGCACTTTGCTACAGCAGCTGATTTCAGGCACTCGCTCCATCTTAATGACTGTCTGTGAGACCCTATCTCCTCCCTCCCCCCTTTCCCACCCCCCAAATCAGTTGTGTTTTTTTTTTCTTTCTTTCTTTCTTTCTTTTATCTGTGTGTGTTTAACTGCATGCTCTCAGTCTCATCATTGTTGTTTCCCATTCTTTCTTTTTTAAATGTGTAATGTTTCTATTGTTTTAGGGCCCAAACTAGAGTAAATACAGTTCCAGACTCCTCACCTTATATAAGCTCATCACACYGTAAGTCTCAAAGGGCCAGGAGCAATTTTTGTTGGAAAATTCTCTCTTCTTAAGCCTGGCCTCAAGTCCCATTTGGCATGTGTTTGCTAAATTCTTGATGCTCTATAAAGCCTTCACCCTCTTTGCAAGAGCTTGGAGGCTGTCTGACACGGGGCTGCAGTAACCTGCCTTCCAAACTGCTCCATCTTTTCTTTATCAGCACCATCTCTGTGGTAATAACACCCCACCTGCTTGAGCAATCAGAATGCTTGGAACTGTACATAGCTCTGTAAAGAGGGTGGAGGGCACAAAAACGGACAAAAAAGAGACCCAACTTCTACTACTGAATGATATTTTTCCCCTTTTTGCTTCCAGAGATTTTTTTCTTTGTTGGGGAGATGGGAGGGAGTATACAGAAAAAGGCTTGAGGATGAGGAGGAAGCTGGGGAACATTGAGTGTGTAAATGGTTTCTTCCTAAAATCTCCTTAGGCCTTGGGTATTCAAATCTAGAGCTCATCTCCTCCAGGTTTCCTTTCTGTGTGAAGGGTGCCTTTCCCTGGGGCCTCTGGGCCCCAGTTGGACGGTGAGCAAGAGAAACGAGTCAGTCTCTGCTTCAGTTTCCATGTGCTGGAGTGCAGAGGTTACCGCCGCCTTTCTCCAGGAATCTGGGCAAAATAGTGGGAGACGTACCCCGCAGGAGTGATGAGCTGGAAATAGCCACGTGCCCAGGGCTGGCTGGACGTCTGCGAATCTGTACTTTACTCTCGTTGGCCTTTTGTTTAATGCATAATTTAAAATGCCACATTTAGTCGTAATGTTTATAATTAAATGGCAACTGTTAAAAGTAATTTAAATATTGCATTCTTGTTTAATTTTTTTTGCTGAGACAAGTATAGTGTGTGTGTGTGTGTGTGTGTGTGTGTGATTATCTGAGGGTTTTCTGTCATTTTCCCTAACGTGCTGTGCTTCCTTCCCTCTCCTTCCCCTGCCCTTTCTTACTTCCAGGTTAACAATGCCACGGCACGAGTGATGACCAATAAGAAGATGGTCACACCGTATGCAAACGGTAAGAGAGAGACTGGACGGGCTAACAATGAGCTGAAGGAGTTGGAGGAAGACGAGGGTTCCCTGGCAAGGGAGAAGTGGGAAAAGTCAGGGCCTCTCCTGAAAAAAAAAAAAAAAGGAAAAATAAAGGGAGAGGGAAGGGGGGAAAATAGAAAAAAAAAGTGTTCTGTAGTGTTATTCTCAGATACAATGCTAAGTGTTTATAGAGACATACTAAGACATACTATTTTATGTATATCTATATAGAGACATCCTGCTTTCTCGAGATGCAGAATCTGGGCATGTCCAGTGTGCAGAGCTGGGAGGAGAACCCAGAGATCCATGTGTTGCCTGCCCCTGCTGCAGGCTGGGGCTGCACTACTGTGCAGTGATAYTTGCAGCACCCTGGGGTCTTGTTGCCATCACTTAAGTGGATATGAGTGTAGGGGCATAGTTTGGGGTACAATTGGAAATGTCTCCACTTACACTCTAACTGTAAAATGTCTCCATCCCAGGTAGCCAGGGAAACGCAGGCATTGGGACTGTTTGTTCACTTTTTGTTACAGGTTGGGTCCTCAGTAGCTTTTCAGTGAATCTGAATAAATAAAAAAACAAGTTGTGTGTGTCAGGAAGAAAAGAAGAAACAGGAARAATCCTGTTTCATTTTGGGTATTTTCTGCCTGTTCATACACAGCAAAAAAACATTTTTTCTGGCAGAACTGAATGCTGCTTTGCTGTAGATTTTGAATCTGAATCTTTGTTCTGAAACAGGCAGTAAAATCCTTTTGCTCTGGAAACATTCCTGAACAGTTTCAACAAAACAGGAAGCGAAGTATAGCTAGTTTCTGGTGTGAGAATCTGACTTGGTTACAACATAGGACTTGGGAGTCAGAAGGTCTGAATTTTATTTGTGGCTCTGCTACTGTCTTGTTCTGTGGCTCCTGTCAAATCACTTAATTTTGYTTGTTTGTAGAGCTGAGGAGATAGGGGCAGAAATAGTGAGAGGTAGAGGCTGAAATTCTGTTTAAGTGTCTGAGAGGAACTAGGACCTCTTGTAGTAAAAGGCAATATGGCCACATTGTGTTGTCCTGAAAGCATGGGCAGAAAATGTGTAGCACTATTTGTTAGCAGAAATTAGCTTCCATAGTTATCATTGATCATGCTAACTGATAGGAAAACTTCATGTACTTTTGCAGCCAGCAATGCCTGCTTTAATACTATGCCAAGACCTTTGGTATTGGGCCAGGCTTCAGGTAAATGGAGTCGAGATCACCGAGCCATTACTGAATTTGGGGGATCCTAGTGGTCTTAGTGACACCTCCCAAATTGATATTTGCTTTCAAGATGGGCATGTGCGTCTTGCAGAGGGAGGTACTGCACGTCTCATCCTTTCTCTGCCAGCAGATGAAGATGTGCTATTGATGAGCTGCTCGTAACACTTCTGAGGTGGTTAGAGGAGCTGTAAGTGCAGAAAGTGCTCCAAGGCATAAAAAGTAAGACAGAGGAAGGATATGGGTTTAGTTAAATAATAATTCCTGCAAATGCCAGTTGAGCAGATCAAGGCTTTCCTGAAAAGAGTTCTTTCTGGAAGTCAGCCCAGATCATGCTGTTAGCTTTACTCCCCTTTGTTCTCGTGCTGGGTAGAAAGGGAAGAGAGAGACATTTTTGGATCTGTCCAGTGGAGAACGGGAGCTTCTTGGTACCCGTTCTGCAGTGGCCGACCAGTAACTTCCTCAGRCATTCTGCTCTCATATGGTTTATGTTGGTGATTTTTGGTTCGTGCCCATTATCCAGACGATTTAAATGCCAGATCTCTAGGAATGTTTTCATTTGAAAAAAAACAGCATAAAGAAGGCAGGAGAGAGAAAAATAAAGCATAGGGGAGAAATGTGAGAGGAATAGACTGCTTTCTTACARTGTAATCCATGTAATGCAGTGAGGRAAGAAATCTCATCTCCATCAGTGTGTTGCCTTTTAGCAGATCACTAGCAAATAGGACAGACAGACAGTGTGTTCTGAGATTTCTTGAATAAAATAAAATATAAGATGCAAATTGTCTCACTTGGGAGCACAGGCTGGACTGGAGGGTTTATTTAGGCAGGGTCGGGCTCTGCGGCATTCCTTGTGAATGCACGGAGGAGCTGCAGGGACTCGCAGGCAGCTTCGTGGAGGGAACGCAGGGCCGCCCTGTGTCTGGGGGGGAAYGGGCACGTAAGGGAGCTGAAGTTCCCTGCAGACACATGGCTGCTGCCCTGGGATCAGCCAGGCTTTGCCGTTGCCTCCAATGCAGCATCCGACGCCCAGAACTTGACCTTAGAAAAGGCAGTTGGCCTCCATCTACACCAAGGGGGATTGAGGTGGAAGCGGCAATTGCAGAGCATGGGAATGCTCTGGGAAGCCGGGGTGCACCCAGGAGACTGTTCCCCCGACCCGCGCTACTCGCTCCTTCTCTTGGTGTAGATTTTGGCATTCACTGCAGTCTTTGTTGTTTCAGGTTGGAAGTTGAGTCCTGTGGTTGGAGCGGTGTACGGCCCTGAGTTGTATGCAGGTAGAGCCTAAGTAGACACTTCCACTTCTGCCATTGAACTGCAGTGGTGTTTGTTTATGTTCTCCGTTTGCTGTTTCTTTATAACATTTTTACCTTTTTTTTGTTTTGTTTTTATTCTTTTTAAAATTAAATTAGCGTCCAGCTTTCAAGCAGATGTCTCGCTGGGCAATGACGCCGCAGTGCCCCTGTCAGGAAGGGGGGGTATTAACACTTACATTCCTTTAATCAGTAAGTAGCCCCATTGGCCCCTCTCGTGTTACTGTGCTTGAGTAAACTGTGAGCTATTACCCTTCTCTCCAGGCTGTATAATATATACTTGAAAGGATGGGTCTTGTTAGGAACATGTTTCTCTCTAGCCCGAATATTCTGTGCAGTGGCTGCAACTTCTTTTTTATCTCCAGTGTGTTTCCATGCTGGCAAATGGGTCTTAAGAGATAAGGAGGCTGCAGAGCAAGGGGAGATGGGAGGGTGGGTAAGGAATGGGCTGGCCCTATTTTTTTTCACCCCTTGCAATCACAGAACGGGCAGATCCCTAAAGTACATATTATACAAGCTGCTAACCCACGAGCCTGCTGCAGTGCCCTGGCAGCAGGCACCTGCATGCACCTTGCTTTGTATTTGTGCCCTGTGACTGTTACCTGCTGGTTACGTATATGCGGATGCCTCTAAGGCTTTACGTCATTGCACCCTTAGCCAGTTGACTCCAGCATAAAGTGTAATAAAACAGGGCCTAAAATGCATGGGGCCAGTTTTTTCGTCACATTTGTTACAACAAAGATGGGCCCTCAGTGAACTGGCACTTTGTGGGAATCTCTGCTGCTGTTACATGGGATATCTTGTCTTGCAGGCTTTAAAATGAACATGCAGAGAATTGGGTGGCAAAGAGTGGGAGGGGAGAGGAGGGAAGAGACTCTGATGTAAGTTGATTGACTTTAAGGACCCCTTGACAAATGGTTTTAAAGACTCTCTGTGGTTTCGGAAGAGCCACCCGCTGTATTCAGTACCTCTGTGTCTTGGACTCTGACTAGACTGCATGATGGAGTGGAAAGGGGGGAGGAGGGAGTACATAACACATCTGTGCTGTGCGGGGTGAGGCCTGCCAAAGCATTAGCCCTTGCATGCCAAAGCTCTCTGCAACCCTCTCACCTCTGAAGGCCACAGCATCGCAGGAGGTGTCTGTGCTGGGCTCTCTGCATGCCCSTTGGCCACCGTGGAGCCTCCCCTGTCACCTTGCTTGAGGCCGACAGCTGCCTGTGGGGCAGCAGAGCRGCCCCCTTCACCCTGTGCCTTGTTTGTCTCTCCAGTTCCAGGCTTCCCCTACCCGACGGCAGCGACCACGGCGGCCGCGTTCCGGGGCGCGCACCTGCGGGGCCGAGGACGGACCGTGTACGGGGCAGTGCGGGCCGTGCCCCCTACAGCCATCCCTGCCTACCCGGGGTAAGCGCCGCGCGCAGGCGCCCAGCGCTCCGCACGGCCGCGCCGAGGAGCGCGCTGCCTAACCATGAAAACAGCTGCGAGTTGTCTGGATGGTGAGAGTCAGGGCCTTGCTGGTGCCCGAGTGCCGTTCTGCACACGCTGAAGGAGGGCAGGTCCAAATTTTTCCACGTTACACTCCTGATGGAAACAATTTTCAGGTTTCCAAAATTCTGATAGTTAAAAAAGAGAGCTTAAGGCGCTGGTGGATTCTCTCTCCTAATTCCTGAATGCGTCTGCATGGTATTCATCATCCGTTGACCCAATGTGTTCTAGCACTTTGGGAAGGAGACAAAGAGAGCAAGTCTAAAGTTTCTGAGAAGATTCTGCTCTCTGCACTCCCTTTGCATTTGGTTACCAAGATTAAGGAATATTATCCATTACTTTCATGCCTCACCATCTGGCAGTAGGACACAGGAGAGCCAGCTACCCACAATGGATTTGCTTTCTTTGTTGGAGACGATTTAAAAAGGTTTAAAACAAAGATTAATCAAGTCCATTAATTTAATATTGGGAGTGTTTGGRATATAAGGAGAACAAAACAGAAACATTTTTCTCCCTATTTTTGTATAAAGCAATGCTGAACGTGTGGCCTTAGCGTTCTTTGCCCTCTGGACTGTTCACTACTAATGCAGTGGAATAGATTCTGATACAAATATTCTGCTGTTTAAAAGTACAGGGGACTAGGCTTGTTCATATTTTTTTTTTCTGTTCGTCTGTGTGTGTGTGTGTGTGTGTGTGTGTGTGTGTGTGTGTGTGTGTGTGATGGAGCAACAAATAATTCAGCAAATCCCTTCCAAACTGTGTCTTTTAATTTTGAGGGTGCTTTGTTCGTATTGCCTGACTAATTTTATTTGCCACGTTCTGCAGGCAACTTTCTCAGAAAGAACAGGAGTAGGAAAGAATCTCCCGAGAGAGGGGAATTGACTTTTCCTTTAGACTAGCCTCYACAGGGAAGAAAAAAGTATCTACATCCCTTACTTTGAAATGGAGGTGGAAGCCACACACTGTCAGGAGCTGGTCTGATCTCTGCTAGATGAGCTTGCAGCACCTTCTGTAGCAGATTAAGTGGGGAGAGCTTCTTTGGTCCTTTTGTKGTAGAGTGCAGGGTGGTACTGAGAGCAGGGCTCAAAGAAGCAAGCTGCAGTGGTCGTACATCTGCCTAGCTTTGGATTCAGGCAATTCAGGCAGTGCATGTATTTAATTCACCCTAAGACCTGAAATGAAACCTCTTGTCTGAGCATGTAGGCCTTCCAGATGGAGCGTTTCTGTGGTTTAGGATCCACCTCTCTTCAGCACTGCGCTTAGTTCGTAATCTGTATCCTTCGACCTGCCACTTGTCTGTCTGTCTTTGTTGCTCTAAAAATGACCCAGTTCCTGTTTTATTAGGAAATGCTCCATAATGAAGCAGAGAAGCAAAGCTGAGCTAAGTGCTGCTGCCTAGGAGGATTTGGAATGCTTGCAGTGGGAAGGGAGAGGGCTCGAGTTCTCCCTCCCTGGCAGTCACGACTGGAGCCTTCCTAGCAAGGGATGTCACCAGCGGCACCCTGGGAGAAATCCCGGCTCTGCGTTGGATACAAATCCAGCCTGAGTCCCATGTAAAGAATTCCTTTCCCTTTGGAGTATAGGCCAGGCTCCAATGTTTATCCCATCCAAACACTGCCTCGTGACTGATTTGCCTGCATTATATTGGCTTTGTCTGACCCTGCTGACCGATTTCGTACATCTTTATTGGCAGCGCATTATCCGGTAGATATTTGGAGGACAGTAGTCACAGTYACAAAGCTCCAGAACTGTCCTAATCCCAAGCATTGGCATGTGGTAAACTAATTCTGCTCGTTGTCATCATGGTCCACATTGCTACATGCTATTTTGCAGGATGAGTTTGGTTCCTTGTGGAGTGATGTCAAATGTGCTGTCAGTTCTGTGTTCCAGTAACCTGCAGGACAACTACGTGGTGACGGTGATGTTGCCCTCCATGGAGTCAGGGACAGGCACATAATTCCCGACACCTTATCCTGCAGCAGTTGCTTTTTCCCTGGCCAGTGGAAGGATGATACCATAAGATCAGTTGTCAGACCATGAATGGTCAAGATAGAGTGAGTAATGAGGAAGAAGACAGTGAAGAAAGCTACAGATTAACTCAAAGCTGGTAGAAAGAATAGTTTTTTCAAAACCTATTTTTTTGTGTTGTCACTGAATTTAAGAGCTTAGCGGAATTCGAAAGCTAAGGAATGTAGAATGATAAAAGCTTATTGGAATTGCCATGCTGGATCAGACCCGAGGAGCATTCAGTTCTACTTATTTTCTGACAGTGTCCAATGCTAGATACTCCAGAGGAAGGTGCAAGAAATCACGTAGTTTTTAATACTTTAAACATTGATTTCAAGGCCTAAAGCTCAGATTTATTAATGAATATATGAAATGTAAGTATTTGCAGACGTAGACACTTATCCGAGGAAGGTACCTTTTGAAAGCGATTACCCAGAGAACTGGAGAGGATGCCAAATATTCACCTGAGCTTGAAGACAGAGAATAAGTCTCATGTAGGAAAAGAAGCGATTTTTTATTTTTATTTTTTAATATAAGAGGACCTCTGGTATATAATGTGGCCARACTGGTACTGCCTTGATTTGTAGCAGCCACAGTTTTTTAAAAAGAATGCTGATAAATGGGACTTCAGCCCAAAAGTTCTAAGAATTAAATCTATGCCTAAAAGTCTTGCCTACTGTAAAACTCAGTTTATTTCTCAAAATGTCGCAGAAACAATACCTTGTTTGTGTACCTATCTAAAGAGTAGGCTTGTCATAATAAAGGATAATTCAGTCTAAGAATGCAAATATATAAAAGATTCACAAATTCAAAGCTGAAAGTAGATTAAAGRCAGCCAAGGCGTAAGACAATAATAGATCTTTGGTTTTATTGTTGGCATGTTTATGTTATTTTTTTCTTCAACACCACAGTCAACTGTAGGGACAGCTCAATTCATGATTTGGCTGCTTTACAATAATGATTTAGCCATAATGATGGCTGCTTTACGATATGAAGATACTTATMTCTTTGGTAAACACGTTGTAGCTCAGCTAGCGAGCTTTGAGCAGAGGTTATCAGACTGCAAAGTCCTGCCTTGTCCCCGTTGCTTTAAAGTGCATGATTTCTTCTAGTTCCTCTGTTCGCATTAAGAATCACAGTTATGGTTATGGATATTTTAGCCTCTAAATAAACCTTGCCAAATGTTGGCACCGGCAGTCGAGCTTAGCTAGGTCCTGGCCGAATGAGAGAGGGGATGCGTGTGTGCCTGGTTGCCTGGACGTAGGAAGTTGCTTCCATTTAGTGGCTTTCCTTGCAATTTTCTCTGGAGAGCTGGTGCTGGCATCTCTTGGTGACAGGACCCTAAGCTGCAGGGAACAGTGGCCCGATCCAGTGTGGGAATGCTTGTGTCCAGAGTGACTGTTCAGGATGCTGACGTGTTCATGGACCAACAGCCGCTTCCTCTGTCATGCGTTTGCCTTTCCTGCAGGGGCAGGTGGAGTATCACTGCTAAAACACTCCTGATCCTAGATAGAGAACCCAGCAATGTAAGTCGCTGCCCCAGGAGCCAAATTCTTTGTTTTGTGATTGTACAAATTTAGCTTCAACCAACACGATCTTACGGCCTGCTTTCTCCCTGCTGAAGTGGCTCCCCTCTTCCTCTAACAAGGATCTCTATCTTCATAGCAGCTCCAAATGCTCTCGGAGACCGTAGTAACTCTGTCTGTTGGGAGTGGAGTGTACTTTTCTTGGGGAAGACGGCAAGACTAAATTATTCAAGCAGTAGCTAACACTGCAACAGATTCTTTTTTTTTTTTTTAAGTAATAGCATGCAGAATTTTGGCAAGGTATGCTGGGCTTTTTTATGTGTGTGCGTGCCTTACAACACGTGGGTGTCTGCGGGTGGCAGGCTCTCTGCAGCACTTCACATTCCATCTGATGTGTTTAAAAAAAAAAAAAAAGTAATATTAAAAAGCTGGTGTCACATCCCTTCTTTTTGTCTTAATGCTACTGGTAAGTCATACACACTAGACCCATGAACCTCTCAGGTGGTGGGGCTGATGATTTCCGAATCAGTGGTGAGTCTGTGCAGAGCAATTCAGGGGAAAACCCGCAGGAGCTTCAGGGGAAAACACGCTGAACGCACACGGGTGGGGGGCAAACCCTGTCTTCCTTCCTCATCCCTCCCCGACCCCTGTCCCCAGAGCAAGCTGCCTAGTCCGACCCTAGCGAATGCTCCCGTGAGAGTGGCTCTTTGGGAACCCCCAGACTCCAGGTTAAGAGTTTGCTTGAAGTTCTGAGAGAAAGAAAACAATGGCTTAAAACAGAAAAAAAAAAAAAGGCAAAAAAAAACCCAAAAAACAAAAGCACCATCCCCCGGAAACCCTTCCAAGTTGCTCCTCTGTGCTAYGGAACATGCCGTTACTAGCAGGGCCTCCCACTGCACCTTTCAATTCCGGGACCTCGGAGCAGTCACCTAACCTTTTTAGCTCATTATCTCTGCTTGTGAAAGCAATGCATTGTGGGTATTTTTGGTTTTTTCTTTTGAATTACATTTCTCTGTGTTTACTTTGATCAGAATCGATTGACTTGGTTTTTTTCTTTTTTTTTTTTTTTTTCCTGAGGTGTTGCATCGGTTCTTTAAGATGCTGAATAATAATACTTTGCATGCCTGTGTGATCAGCCGAATCTTATCGCATGTCTAATGTGCAGGGTCAAAGCAGGTGATGTATGGATGGCAGAAACACAGTCACGAGCCCTGTGAAAACTCGAAACGCGGGATTGTCCACGAGCATTCGGAAATACGCTTCTGACATGGGTGTGAATCCCCAGCCCCTGTGGGATCCCTCCTTGAGGGGCTCTCAGCCTCCAGAAGCGCCCACTTCACGAAGCCAAAGTTTCCACGTGTTTAGGGGATAAATAACMAAAAATAATTCCAGGAGAATAACCAGAGTGAAGGTTTCTCAACCCTGTTTCTCTTCCTCAGGACACCAGATCTTTTTTCCAGTCTATTTTTATTGCACGACCTGGTTGTTCCCTCTCTCCCTCCCTCCCTCTCTCCCTTGCATTCTGCCTCCYGGTGGCCCCGGCATGCCGAGGGGGRCGGCTCGGCGCCGGCAGGCGCGCGGGCGCACACACACACACCACCTCTCGCTGAGTCGCTCCTGCCAAAAGCCCAGGTTGTGGATTCATACATCACCTGCCTGTGTGAAACGCATGTGCATGCTGCCGTCCTCAATAACCGGAATGTGTTTTCTGTTCTTTTGTTTTCTGTTTTTTTTGTTTTTTTGTTTTGTTTTTTTGTTTTGTTTTGTTTTTGTGTGGATTTTCTGCAGTGTGGTTTACCAGGACGGATTTTACGGTGCTGACCTCTATGTAAGTACACACACCGGAGCCTTCTCATCCCCAACCCCTGACAAGCCAGCCTTTTTTTTTTCTTTTTTTTTTTTTCCTTTGGTTTGTTTGTTTGGTTTGGTTTGTTTTTTTGAATATCATTTAATTTTCTTCTTCCTTGTGGATATATATATTTATATATTTAGGAATGCAAGCATGCTTCTCTGTCACTGCGCTTGCCCCTGGGTGCAAGACCTGAGCCTTTGGGTTTCCTGATCRTTGCCAGGGTCAGTTTTCTGGGCGTCCTTTCCCCCACATGCACACTRCTACTAATCAGCCTGAGAGATGATTAGCAAATTAAAATTTCTCTCAACACTTCTCTCATTTACATAATTTGGATACAAAAATAACAGGACTGGTTTAGCCTCAGACCTTCCCTTTCCTTCTCCCCCTCCACCCTCCCCTTTTTCTCCCCTCTTGGGGCCCTTTCAGGTTTGATTTGTGCAGCCCACACTAAGCTGAGCGAGTTTTGTGTTTACATATGTTCAGTGTGCCACAGGGATACAGAGAGTATCCCCTGGGGAAGACATTGGGACTGGCTGWAAATAGAGGCTGAGATGTTGGAGAGAAAACTGATGTTTCGTTTTGCTAGTAAAAATCTTACCTAAATAGGCTAGATTCTTCTACYTTAGGGAATTTTAAATAGGAGTTCCGTGGGGGTGTTCAGTTAGGAAAGTTAGCAGGCTCCTCCTCTCTGGAAGTTATCTCCGATACCCAAGGAGACTTTCTGTCCTGCGCTTGCACAGCCAGCCTGTGTTGGGAGTCTTCAGGGACTCCCAAAGGCCCAGAGTGTGTGTCTRTAGTTGTTGTGGATTGAGGGCTTCTGGCTGGCTAGCAAAAAACGCATTTTTCTTTCCAATGGAGACTTGCCACAGAACAACAGCGATAACAACAGGATCTTCAAAGCCAGAGTGTTCAGATGCACTGGTGACATCGCCACTTGTGGGCTGCTCTAGCAAAGTCCCCTGTCACAGGAAAATCGGATTCTTGACTGAGAAGTTTTTATTGGATAGTGCCACAGTCAAAAGCCTGGATTTCAYGTCCATGCTTCTCTGAAGATAATGCTCCTGATGTTTAGTAAGATGACCTCTGGGGTTCGATTCCAGATAATGGGCAGAGTTAGTTTTTGCATTTCTCTGACCTGTGGAGAATCAGGTCTTGTAAAGGCCCTTCTCCCGACACAATTAAAGCGGTTGGAAGGTGCTTTAAACATATTGGTGCATATCTTCATTCTTACATGTACTATTGTGTGCTCATACTTCTAAAATTTGATGTGCCTGGTCAAGTACTCCCTTATAAAACCTCCTCAAAAGACAACTAAAGAGCCCTGGGTTTTCCCACCTCACTTGCAAAACACTGGTCTTTACAGACCACCAAGTTGGCTACAGCAAGTGACCAAGGAAAAGACAGTGGRAGTGTCTCTTCCCTGTGAGTATGGCACCTAAGAGGCTTCCTTGTTGAAAGGGAAGACAGGCCAGGATTGTTCCCTGTTCATTTTCAGAAAAYTTCTTCAGAGCTTCCACTGCTCGTGGAGAAGGGAGCCTTACTTAACTCAGTAATGAAGAAATCTCCATTGTCTGCACTGCAGTAGCATCGTTAATCCTGAAGCTGAAGTCAGGCTAGAACCAGCAGGTGAACTTCTGAACACTTTGCTTTCTGTGATTTGGGTCTTGCTGTGAAAAAGCAGGACTACAGAATAAGACGCTCTTCAAGGCAGAGTGAGATGTGCTTTTTGCCATTTTATTGTTGCTTGGAGATCTCAAATATAGTTCAGAAAAAAGGGTAGTTTCAATCCTAACTTGAAGTTAGCCTTGCAGACGATTTGAATGCCTGCACCTGCCCTGTACTCCACTGATTTGTGGTGTTTGCTGTAGTGCTTACATTAACTGATTGCTCGGCGTGTAGAGCTGATGGCAAAGGGCTCTTCAGTTGTGATATTCCTGCCTGTGGCGTGGTTAGGAGGAAGAGTTAAACTGAGATTCCCTTAGTTCTTTGGAGTCAGTGGGCTTGTGTTGAGGAAAGGCTAAAAAGGACCCTGAACTGGCAGGTTAGTGAGTGGTTACCACTCTAGTGAGTGGAGCAGGTTACCACTGTAGTGAGGGAAGTGTCCCAAGTTTGGGCTGTTTTTTCCACCCCACTATTATGCACTGATTTCTCATTTTCCTCTTCCTCCTCCTCTTCCTCGCTCCTTTTTTTTTTTTTTTTTTTTTTTTTTTTTTTTTTTCCTTTCCTGGGGCAACCATCCTGCTAGCTACTTCTTCCACGAGTAAAAAAGAAAAAAAAGAAATAATAATCAAAAAAAAAAAGGCATTCCATGTCCTGTTGGATGCATTCCACTCTGGCAAGATACCTGAATTTGTCAAAACGACCTGCCCCGGGATGCAGAGGGCTTGGGGAGCCCCGTGTTGCATCCCGAGAAGGTTGTGTTTCTGGGGCCACTCTGGGGAAAAAAAAGCCCCGTGTGCGAAGGCCCCTCCTGCCTGGGAAAAGCGTGCTTGCATCCACTGGAAAGAAAAGGCTGGTGGGCCCCGCCCGGGGCTGTTTGTATGATTGTTTCTTTCCACAGCTGTGTTTTTTTGAACTGCTCTTCCTGTGTTCTGTTATAGAATAGTCTTACAGGAACCAATCATTAGCGCTAAAATACCTCAGGTAGGAGTGCCAGTGTGACCTGCCAACCAATCAGATTGTGGATTGCAGTGGAAAAAAATGAATTATACTAACCATTCCAGCACCACATTAGAGATGGGAACAGAGGCTTTTTGATTCATTTATTTTTCTATAGGGTAGCGCAGACTCACGTGTGATTGAAGCCCCCGCTCTGGCAGGGTGGCGGGTGTCCAGATTTCACACCGAGTGGCATTTTGTTAAAAAATAATAAAAAAAGAAAARAAAAAAAAAAAAGAGAAAATGCAGTGGAAGGGTTAACAAGGTCATGCTTGTCCCATTACCATGTAGAAGCACGTGCTGCAATGGACACTGTTGTCCTGTCACCTCTCTTAATTCATTCATGCTCATTCCTGGTGCACGCATGCCACCCTTCTAATTMAGAAATACTGGGAACAGTTCTAGCCTTTTCTTCATCTAAACTTGTGCTATAGGGCAGTTTGGAGGTGGAAAAGACCCATTCTAGGTGGATTGGGACACCTGCTTAAATCTACCAGGGGACAAATGTATCCTTCATAGTAACAATTATATGCATTTCTCCAAGGACATGGAAATGCCTCTGTCCTAGTGGCATAAAGGCTTTTCCAAGTTTTAAAAAAAAAAAAAAAAAAAGAAAATGTCAGCAACACATTTTGTGTCCTTAAGGCAGCAGGGAAAGACAAAAAAGGAGGCTTATGACCATGGGATGCACTGAAATAGTAAGACATAGTTTTGTATTTCTTCATGTTCTCACTGGATTTATCACCTAATATGGACCTGAAGAGTGGAAGAGAAGATGGCTTTACTTTGAGCTGAACTGCATAGTCTTAAAAGGCTCCTTTTTTCCCCTATATTAACCTCTCCTGTAATTGGAATGCTGCTTTAGTTGAGATTGCAGCTTCCCATATATGTTGTTTTGCCATGTTTGCCCTGTAATCCTTGAAATAATACAATATMGAAAAGCTAAAGTTCATTGTTAAAGAAGAAATTAAAAGTATATTTTATTGTCATCTTCTGTTGCTGAGCCAAGAGCAACAGAGGAATAATTTGAAATTTGGGGTTTTGTGAACACCCGAGCAAACCCTGTTGTTTGGCAAACAAGATCTGTAGGTCCAGTCTCTCTAGACATTAACATGGGAAAAAAACAACACTGGCAATTATCAAGAGAAGTAGAATTAAAATAAGCAGCATTTAGGGCAGTGCTATGTTGATCTCATTCGCTCCCCAAAAAATCCAAAAGACTGTACTGGAGAGCACAGATCTTGATTTAGGCAGTCATTTTGTTTGCCTGTTATTGGCTGGTAAAAACACATTAGCTTTTCCTTAGTTTCCCTGTTTCCTCCTCAAGGCAGTGCTTGAACTGTCTCCTTTGATAGAGGTGTTTCTGACATAAGATCTTCACAGGAAGCTCAGAACACGCTCGTTTCTTCTGAAACAAGGCAAAAGGTTTTAAGAACGGAACATGGATGGGTGAACTTGTCACTGTGGAATCCCTTCAGCTCAATAAATGGAGAGGGAGTTTGCACGGCGGTCCTGGGTGTCAGGGGCTATGCCACTCGATGGTGTCTTCTGTTGCAGTCTGCCTGTAGCACTGGAGGAGTGTGGTACAGCTAGAAAGGGCTTTTGTTTTTCTTTTTTCTTTTTCTCTCTCTTTTTTTTTTTTTTTTTGGTTTTCTTTTACTAGGAAACATGAATGTTCATGTTTGAAGATGCTCTACTCTGATACAGTTATATTTCCTATAGTACCTGAAGCGAGGGGCATCAGAAATCACTAAGGGGGTGATGGGGTCTGGTAGCTGAGGTGTTGGGTGAGCTTTGCCTTCCAGATCAAGGTGTGTGCCAACAAGAATAGCAGGAGAAAATGATAGTGCACTGGACAAGCTGAGCAGGGCTTTAGGTGCATTGATGGAATTATATGTGGGTCCTGGGTTATGGAGAACAGGAGCATCTGCTGGTTAAGGCACTCTGCACAGCATCTCCTTTGCTCTGTATRGTTCCCAGAGCTCGAGGAAAGCATTTAAAAACTCAAAATAAAATGGGGAAGAAGAGTGAATAACAGTTGCAACTTTCCTCCTCTCTCCTTCACCCTGTTTTAGTGTATTTGGACCTGTTRGTCGTGCTAAATACATCCCTCCGTCAGAGTTCCCCCAGCTGTCCACGCTCATTGCTCCTATGACAGGAATGTACCATGGCCATTATAATCCCCATTTTTGAGATTATTTAAAGTACACACAAGCAGAATTTGCAGACCATTTTCAACCTAGCAGGTCTGCCTGCCTCTGTGTGTGCACATATATCCTGTAACATTTTTTTTTAAACCAACACTAGTTTCAGTTTTACATCAGTGCATGGTTAAAAGCAATACACGTCAGCTATTCCTTAACATCATTTCTCCAATGAATTATTTCTCCTGGTTTTTTTTTTTTTGTTTGTTTTTTTGTTTTGTTTTGTTTGTTGTGCAGTTGACTGAAGAAATCTTAACATCCCGCTCTAAATCTCTCAGTGGAGTCTCTGTTCCCTTCTCTGATATAACAGATGGGTTATTGCTTGTTATAATTATTAACATTGTGGTGTGGGACAGGGCTAGGGTGGGCGCCATTCGGGGGGCGAGGGCGGGAGGCCGTGGGCATCATGGAGGTTGGAATGTTAACTCCAGTGGTGACTGACTGTTTCCGTAATAGCAGGTTGTTGTGGCTGCACGCTCTAGTACTTGAGGCTGTGTTCTTCACTGAGCTTGTGGTAGAGCCTAGGGCCAACCGCTGTCCCAAGAGAATGCTGGGATGGGTAGAACTAGCCAATATGAGTCTGAACGTGGTGACTTTGCTGGTTGTTCTAGCTCCAGATGTCAGCATGCTTAGTTTTTTAATTTTGATTAATAAATGTTACGCCATTCCCCTTCCCACACCTGATTCCAACCCTTCTTTTCTTTTTTTTCTTTTTTTTTTCTTTTTTTTTTTCTTTTCCTTTACAAGAAGTATAAGTTAAAAGAAAATTACATGATAACCCTTTCTGGTTTCAAACTGCATCTTGCTGTCATGTTTAGAGTATGTGCCAGTCACATTTAATAATTAATTAATTTAATTTGATCTCAAATGTGGCTGGTTAAGCATGAGGCAGAGTGGGAATCTGGGCACGTGGTAGAGCAGCCTACCCTGCATAGCCTGGTAGAGCAGCCTGGCCCTGCATAGTGCCAGGTACAAAACGTATCTTATTCCATGCCCAATGACAGACCGTATCAACATGTCAGGAAGCTTCCTTAAAACATAAGGAAGAACCACAACGACATTGGAGTGAAGTTTTGTTTGAATTTGTTGCCAAAGAGTTTGATTTGAATTGAGGTTGCATCTTGTTCATCTTCTCTTTGAGGTTAATGGTAACTGTGGCAGAATGATGTCATGCTAAAAATAAACTAAATTGCCCCCAACCATTGATCTGAAGTACAAGGATTGAAACAATTAGGAACAGGGAGGGACAACAAGGAAAGGAGGGACAATCAATACATGTCTCTCATGCAACATGCCACATGCAACATGCCTCTTTCAGGCAGAGAGAGTGATACTTCCTGAGATTTGTGTTACTCTTTCCATAACTAGAAGACCAAAAGTTCTACTAAGTTCCTCTATCTCAGAGTAGGACATCATCATTGGGCACATTTTTGGTAGCTTTGCTACCCTTCCTTCATGATGATGGGTTCCATCATCATGACAATCAACATGAAGTTAAAGCCATCCCTTTCATTTTAAAACCTAGCCAGCCCAAAGCTGAGCACTGCTAAACAGAAAGCTGTAGAGTTACTCTGAGCACATTCTTGAGGTGAAGAGTCCAAGTCTGCCCTCTAGTCTTTCAAGCTCTATGATGTCAATTAAAAAAAAAGAGAGAGAGAAAGAGCAAAGCCAGAAGCAATATGGAGTTTTCTGGTGTTGTTTACAGCCGTGTGTGTTTCTGGCAGATTAAAGCTGTGGTTCATTTACCATTCCCCCACCCTCTATAGACTTACCAGAAAATATTTAGAGTCATTGAGTGAAAGGAAGATCCAACCTCCGCTTCAGAGCTCTCTTTCCTGACTGCCAGGTAGCCTTTGCCCCTCTTTGGAGGGAGGCCGGGCTCTGCCTTCCAGGACTGCTAGGAATGCAAAGCTGGGTGTTTGGAACAGCCAGTCATCTGTCCCGGTCACCCTGGTGGCCACTCTGCCAGCCCAGTCCTGAGCCTTTGGCTCAGGAGTCACRTTTTCCCAACTGCGTTTTCAGTAACTGCCTCCTATCAGCCTGAATATATTTGAAAGGTGGTTCCTTCATTCAGACCCGTGTAGCATGGGTAAATATGCAGCAGTGGTACAGACTGCTGCGGCTTAATTTCCCCCAACCTGTTTCCTTCTTACCTGGAAGAAAGGGAGGACGTTTTCGTTGGCAGTGCTGGTGCTTTGCTTGTTGGCAGCTCTGGGATCACCAGCTTCCCTGACCACCTTTTCCGTATTGCTTTTGGGCTTCCCTGGCTATTGATACATTTATGTATCTGGGCCAAATGAAATCCCAGTCTTTTAGGTCTTCCAGGATAAGGAAAGAAAAAAGAAAAAAAGGAAAAAGAGAAAATAAAAGAAGAAGAGAGAGATGAAGAATAACACAATTTCTCTGAATGATCTCATTTCTAAATACACACTTGTCAGAAAAATGCCTACCTCTCGTTTCTGCAGTGTAAGAGGAAGGGGACCTAGAGATTGTTAGATGCAAGATTTCAGCTTTCTTCTTTTTTGTCTTACCTCCACACCAAATTTAATTTCCTACAGGGGTATAACCGTGCTGAGACTTGCTTCAATTCATTACTTCTGCTAAATGAGATAATGAGAGAGGGTTTCCTATCCCTTCTGAGCAACAGAAGATCCACGGGTCAATGGGTAGCGCTTGTGACAGCTGTGACATGGGAGCTGATGCAGTTTGAAAACATTTCCTCTCCTTGCGATGTGTGTGATTTTATTTGTTTTATTCTTCTTCTCTGGGTGGGTGGGCAGGTATCTGTAAAGTCAGTTCTCTTGTCTCCTGCAGGGTGGATACGCAGCCTACAGATATGCACAGCCTGCTACTGCAACAGCAGCCACGGCCGCTGCGGCCGCTGCAGCAGCTTACAGCGATGGGTATGTAAGGGGGAGGGTGCCCAGGGCACTGCCTCGCTGTGCCCAGGGAGCCCAGGAGCATCGCTCCTGTACGACACTTCTGCTTCCTTCCCCATTTCTTCCACTTGCACTCGCATGTGCACACATGCATGCACGACCCAACGTGGAAAGACTTTGAATGCACGATTTGTCTCTTTGCTCTTGGGCAGTAGTAGCCTTGGGTATGTGTGAGCTGGCACAGATCTCGGTCTCTTCCTTATCCTTGTGATTCTTTACCTGAAGGAGGTGATGTGGTTATGGCCACAGAGCCAAGAGACGTGATCTGCGTTGCCAGCTCCTTGCTCTACAACTCTGGACAGGCCATTTAATGACTGGGTACATTTTTCTTCCCATCTATGAAGTGAAAGTTCCTCAGCTCGTGTAGTACTTCCGAGTGCTTTAGTTCCGTATGAATGCAAAGGATGGTCATCATCAGAGTGCTTGCCTCAAGGTTTTCCATCTCCTGTGCAGTGAGCCTGCGTTTTAATCCTAGCGCATGCGAGAGCCTTACACTTTGTAGGCCCTTCTCATTCTGGAGAATCCCTCACCACTTTCCCTTTAGCAGCCGTTACCATGCCCGTGGTGATGGTACCAGCACTCGCTCCCAAATTGCATCACGCGAGGTAAGGGATGCACTAAGCCTCAGGTCCGAAGCRCCAGCCTCTTTCCTGCAGGTTGAGGTCACGGCTTCTGCCACGTTGCTGCTTGCAGGTCCTTTCCTGCCTGTCTCACACGTGCATGGCAGGATGCCCAGAGACCATCCTTGGAGAGGGGCTCTCCGCATGCATGTGTGTGTACRTATGCATACATGTGTGTAGAAGGGCATGCTGCTTCTCCCATTTCCTGTGGTCAAACAGCTGTTTCTGTGCTCCTCTGAAGTGACTTTCCTTTTTTTCTTTTTTTCCTTTATTTTTTCTCCCTCTCTTCAGTTATGGCAGGGTGTACACAGCAGATCCTTACCATGCCCTTGCCCCTGCCGCTAGCTACGGAGTTGGCGCTGTGGTAAGTGGGATTTTTTTTTTCATTTCTATTATTCKCAGCACAGGGAACAGCTCCTTACTGTGTATCTGATGCTGAAACTTCATCCACAAATACTTCGTTTTGGGGAGGAGGTCCTTTGCTCTAATACTGGGTTCCCAGTTGCTCTGCRTTCATGTGTCTGTATCCACTAGGAAAGGAGCCAGGCTGTAAGAGACCAGTTACCACTTGGCCTTGGTGCATCCTGGTACAAAGGAGATGGGAGAGGGATGACAGGAAGTGTCAGGAGCCAGTTTGTTGTGGCGCATCAGTTTAGCTGTATCAAGGAGATAGATAGAGCAAGAATCAGCAGTGGTTTTATTAACTTTAAAGACTCTGTTGCATGTTTGAGAAAACAGTTCCTGGATGTAAAGGAGAAAGATGTTCTCATGGCATCTTAACATTCCTCCTGATAGTGGAAGGATGTGGTGTACTGCCTGCYAGTAGAAGTTACACAGGACAGGACTGAAGTGTGTTGGAATCAAGGGTGGCTGGAGTAGCTTGCCCATCCACTCCTAGCTGATGCACTACTTCTGTTGTTAACAAAGACTGGAGTGCAAAGGTGTTCAGTCAGAGAGACATCTATGTACAGGTGTCTGCAGTGCAGAATCTTTGAGTCTCTGCTCATCAACCAAGTATCTCTAAGATACTAGATCTTCATATCAATTTTAGACTCCTCTCTACCTTAAGGTGAGATGAAGACCATCCTAGACTTGCCAATCTCTACTGTCTAATAAATGCAGCCTAGACAAGAGACTCAGATGTTTGGATTGATGAATRCCATCTTGGGTATCCTTTTGACTGGGATTTGCCAAACTTCACTCCTAGTTGGTAGGCTTTGAGCATGTCCCAAGCCATGTCCTTGGYTGTGCAGGAAAAGATCTCTCTGTTGCTTCTTAGGGCTGCTGATGGTATTGGTCAGTGCCAGGGCACAGCTCCCAGTCCTTGGGCAAGCATTGAGGCACCGTCCTGAATGTTTCTTCGTGGTTCACCTCCTAACAACTACTTCTTRTTTGTTTAATTTCTACAGGCGAGTTTATACCGAGGTGGCTACAGCCGATTTGCCCCCTACTGAAGTGACGTGAGCCCCCTGCAAGTGGGACAGCCCCCCCAGTTCATGAGGCCTGGCTATTGCAATATTTACTAGTAGAGGAACTCTATAGCAAGACGAGGAGGAAAAACAAAAAAAAAAACAAAAGAGAAAATACTTTTTTATACCTCACTATGTTCTTTGAATATGTATTTTTTTCCTTTAAATTTCTGCCTTTAATTCTTTTGTTCCAAAGATTGTGCTTTTTTTGGTTTTCTTTTTTTTTGTTTGTTTGTTTTTGTTTTTGTTTTTTTTTTAACTGTGGTAAAAATAATGCATTTCCGTGTCTGTATGTTGGTGCATAGCTTATCCTACCAATCACGGAAAAGGCGATTAGTGATAAGGAATGCTGTTAGAAACCAGTATCATGCAATTAATCAGGAACACGCAGACAGAGTTACTTCCCTGGGTCTGGTGCTTGGTGCCTGTGGGACAGGAGGATGCGAGTGAGAAATCTCCACCTGCTGTGTTTCTGGTCTGCAGAAGGAAGCACTCTCTGGCTGTGGCTGGGACCGAAATCCTAGTGGGAAATAGTTCAGAATAGTCACGTGCATTTGGAAAAGGGGAATGCAGAGACTTTCCWTGTATTTTATCAACATCTGATGTGCACAGGTTTGGGACAATGTCAGGCAAGAGAAGATTCCCTGAACCTCCTCAAAGACTGTGGCTCTTAGCTGCTCTGTGGGGGACAATGRATTTTGAAATTACTTTTTGATGATTTCTCCCCACCCACCCACAACTTATTCTAGCTGATTATTGTCCATTGCTGCTGGTTGTAATTATCTTAGTTTTACTTCCTCCTTCTCAAGATCTTTCTCCCTTGCTGCCCYTTTCCTTCTTTCCTAGAGGAGTGACATATGTAATGATAAGTAATGCCACGCCACAGAGTACTTGCATTATGGACAGCAAGTGGTTCAAACTGCAGAGGTGAAGCATGTGCAGCCTTGATGAGGAAGAAAGCCAGCTGAGGAGCCACACATCCGTGCCGTGCTCGGGCACACTGAGGTCCAGCATGCAGGGTCTCTCCTCCTGTTCATCCTGAGCTGCTTTGGCACTCCCACCAAAAATCTTTTTCACACACTATGAGTGAGAGAAAAGTCATATATAAGCTGCTGAGGGGCAAACGTGTTGGTTTGTGTGGGCGAAGAGGATCCTGTGTATCCAAACRTGATCCTGAAGTGGTTTTGTTGAGCTCAGGAGCTTGGGAGGAGGCAGAAGCAATTTGTACAAGCTATGAATTCATAGGAATTTCCCACCACAAGCTATTTAAGACTTTACATAGTCATCTTGGAGCCCCTGGGTCCGTTCTGCCTAACCTTTCAGTATCCAGAATAGACAAGCACCTGGACTGCTGGGTCCGTACTTGACACTACATATTGCAAGATTCAGAAGCAGAGAGACAAAGAGGGCTCCACACCTCCCAAGACCATCTCCCTTCTGCTCTCATGAAGAGTGACTTGGCTGTTCTGCAAGGTTGGCCTTTTCACATTGCTGTGTGATTAGCCCTGTGGTAGAGAGTTGCAGCTCTGCAGAGCTCCCTTTCAGCTGGGGGCTGCTGCAGTGCTCCTGGCCAGCCTGGTGCTCAGAGGCAAGTGCTCTTGAGCCATTCTGATCTCTCGGTGGGTCCTGAGGTGAGCTTTCCACCCCCAGAAGCCTGCTTGGAGCGGGGCGCCGGAGCCTTTCCAACTCCTGCCCGTGTGCTCGCGCTGTCAGCCAGGGCTGGTACCAGAATAGGAAACTTCCTGCATTTAACACTAATCCGTGTCGGAGGGGAGAGCTCTTGGGAAGGTGCCCTGGCCTGGCCACGYGCAACCACGTGGGTTTTTTGCTCTTCCCCAGTGACACAGCCGAGAAGAGGCACCTCAGATGGGAAGGATGGGGAAGCCATTAGTTAAGCTAGAGACCCCCAAGCTAGTGATTCTCTGGAGGAGTAGCTAGAACAAGGGGACACCAAACTGCCAGCCTGTTGGCCACTGTTTTTTTTTTTTTCTGGTTTTATTGTTGGTTTTATTTTTCTTTTCCAAGCCAAAGTTTGGTTTGTTGCTTTTATGACAATTTTTTTTTGTTGTTGTTTGTATATAAATATTTTAGTTAGATTGAAAACTGGGAGGGGGAGCAGGGTGTTGGGGCTTTCRCAAAATCTAGGAAACGAGGGGAACTGGGGGCTTTTACTGTTGGGCTAGGGGAGGGGGTCAGGATTTGTGGTAGAGATAGTCATACTCAAGGAGAGCCATTTCCACTGCAGGGCAGCCAGGAGATTTCTGGAGCTGGGAAGCAGCAAAAGCCTCTACTGGACTTGTGCTCCCCGCAGCTGGGGTGGAGGGGCCGAAAGGGAGCCCATCCCTTGCCTTGTCCTCAGGGAGGAGAGGGCTTTGCGTGGGGCGTCCGCAGGCTGGGGGTGCCCGGGGCGCTTTGCGGAGCCCGGCGGCGGCGGCAGCCGCCTGCCCCTCTGCCGCTTCCCTGYCTTTCAGTTCAGCTGGTTCTGACTGCAGCTCCCCCAAAGCTGGGCTGCCCCCCCGGSCGCCCCCCGTGCCCCGGCAGTGCAGCCTGCAGCTCCCCCCGCTTCAGCCTCTGGGAGCGGAGAGGGCAGCCCCGTTCCTGCTCCGGAGCAGTGTCTGTGCATGGCAGACTCAGTGCACCCGAGTACCGGAGTCTGAGGAGCACTGGGTCTTCGTGGGCTCCTCGTGCCCTGCTCTTGGGTCTCTGAGTACCAGCTGCTCCAGACCGTCCAGCTGGATTCCTCCCGCCTCGGGGCCGGGCCTGCTCTCATCCCGCTCCCTGCCAGGCCTCTCCAGGGCACCAAGGGCTGGCATCTCCGCTCCGCGGCTAACGCTGCGAGGGCCCTGCCCACCCGCCTCTCCCACATCCCTTCCTGCTCCTGCCAGCGATGCACGTAGGGAAAGCCGGGCTGTTTGCACTGCCGGGTGCCAGAGGTAGCTGATTCCAGGGTTCCGGAATGCACGGCCTCCCAAAAGCTTTTACACCAGCTGGAGTTTTGCAGCAAGGTTGCTCAAGGGAATTTTGTGCCGGGTTGGGGGAGCTCTGCAGCTTTTTTTCCCACGTGGCAAGCAAGAGCTCTGATTCCGCTCAGACCTTTAATGAGCTGGCTTGAGATCCATTCAGAATAGCCAAGCCTTGGGTCAAAATGTCTTTTGAAGTGAGGACAAAGCCTATATCTCCCTATGCAAAATGAATTACACTTAATGAATTGAAGTGGGCCCTGGTTTATGTGACTGACAGCAGCTAGTGCTTGTCCCTGAGATGGGTCATTGGTCAAGAGTCGCTCACAAACCAGGGCTTGGTTTTCAAAGGGAAACTGTGCAGGCAATTTGGCAAATAGTTGCTGTTTGTGACCGTCTAGTCTCATAGTATCCAGGAATTCCTCTTTATATAGAGGAAAAGATACTTCTTTAAGTGTTGCTGTTTGCACTGTCTTATAATAGGCCTGGCCAGCACACAATATTTTGCTAATATAATTTTGGATCGAACACCTAATTATTTTTTTTTAATATGCCGATCCATCTTTCCTTGTGAGTGCAGTTGTGCTGGTGTAAAGATGACTTCTCCTGGAATGACGTCCTCCCCTAGGAATAGGTTCTGTCGGTACCCAGCACATTCATGTACTGCTGTCCCCAGATTAGRGAGGCTGCACTGCTGTACTAGGGATAGCTTTCCTAAGAAAAGCTTTGAGTGGCCCTGGAGACAACAGGGAGCTTAGCATCAGCCTCCCTTGGGCAGCTGTTTCCAGGGAAAGCAGCTGTGTGGAGCCTGTGTAAGGAAGAGTTTAGGTAGGCAAAGCCACGCTTTAAAACATCGGTGGCTTGGCTGTGTTGATGCCTGAGAGACAGCAGAGCTGCCCCGTGAGGAGGAGCTGGGTACACGTGTGTTGTTCTGGACTCTGTCAGTGACGCTCAAGGATGAGCTTGAAGCCATCATTTGGCTTCTCTAGACCTCACTTCCCTGTCCAGAGAGTGAAGATAATTTATCTCCCCTTATCTCCCACTCCTGAGGTCTTCTAATATGAAGTGCCCCACAGGAGTTAAGGATGGTTCTGTGAATAGTGTCTCAAGTGGTAGTTGTGAGATGGTTAATAACGCTGTCTCAGGGCCCATCTTTTTCATTCTGAAAAGAGATGCTGGCTCTCCCGGTTCAAATTCCAGCTTCAAAAGCGGGGAACACAGAGCAAAGCCTCACGGTTCCTATCCGCATTTTCCCCATCCCCTCCCTATCCGTATGTTCCCCATCCCACCCCCTAAGCCAATGGAGGAAGGTTTGGGGAGCACTTGGAAATTCAATAAAGGGAAAAGTGAAAGAAGCCACAAGAGCTCCGGGGAGCGCTTTTGCTGAGTCCAGCTCCGAAGGGAAGTCGTGCAGGCAGCCGGGCGAGGGGYGGCTCTTTGAGGCCCTGCAGCCTGGCAGGGTCAGGGCAGTGCTGTCCTTGGTGCAGAGGGGTGATTTTTAAAGTGTGTTACCTGTTTGCACTGTTTTAAAATAGGAGGGGAAAAAAAAAAAACCTAGTGAACAAGTGAACATCCAATGTAAACTTCTTTGTGTTTTTATTTTGTCATGCTCTTGGAAAATGTCAAACATTTTGTAGTATACACCAGTGAGACTTGATTCTTTGTTGCATAAAACACTATTTTTTGGTGATGTTAATGTCTGAAAAGCCCCTTCCCGCCACCCCCACCTTCCTGATGGCCCTTCCCTCCCCGCAGCCCCCTGCAAACTTCCCTTCTGCAATGAAAACTCCAGTCAACAGGGCAAGCGGGAACCTGCCGGCCAGAGGGCGAAAYGGGGGCACTTTCCAAGCAGGCTCTGGGCTCGCTCCGCGCTGCGCTTCCCTCTAGCCAGGAGTTCACAGCGTAGCCGCCGTCCCTGTGCAGTGCGTGCGTAGACTAAACTGGGCTTAAGGTGTCTTAGTCGCTGTCCCCGTTGCCACCCTGCAAGGCAGCTCTCCTGCTCGCGTTGGAAGCGGCTTGCGGCGATCGGCCTCTCGGCGGAGGCGGCCGAGGGCAGCGGGGCCGAGGCGGCCGCCCCGGCCAGGGCCCTGCCGGAGGCTGCAGAACCGGCCGCCCCGCCGGMGAAATAGGGGCAGGTTTAGGAGCCCTTTCCCCCTCACACCCCTAACGTGCTCGATAAAGCTCTGGCCAGATTCCCCGCTCCCCCTTGGTGGAGGGATTTGCTGCTTTCCTCAGGAGTGAATTCCTTACAGAAATCAGGCCTCCCACATCGGTAGCCTCCGTTTTGGTCATGTTTTTTCTTTTTTCTTCTTTTTTTTTGTTCACAGTATTTTGTGTGTGCAAGCGTGTTGTAGTTTTGGCAGCTTGGTTTGGCTGCATTACCAAGTGACGAAATAATCCTCTTTTTACCCCAGGGGATATGATTTGGTTTTGGTTGTTCTGATTTTTTTTTTTCCTTTTTTCCTTTTTTTTTWAAATATGATAAATCCCGCTTGTAAATAGCTGGAGCTAAAACCTGGGGCTGATAGCRAATGAGAACCAGGGCTGTAGAGCGATACGGAGCTGGTGGAGTATTTACTGACCTCACAGGCTGATCTACTTGAGACTTGGAGATTTTTCAGTGCAAGGCGAAAACGCCACGGAACCTCCAAAGGCGGCGCCGCGTCGGACTTGCCCCTTCACGCGCTCTCCCCAGCACCTCCCGTGGCCAGGTACCGTCGGGGAAGGGGGTGCCGCCCTCCCGGGTCGCCTTCCCTTCCCCCTGGATCATTTCCTAGGACACCCGAGCTGCTTGCCCAGGGTCCCGGTTCCTCGCAGACTCTGGAGAAGCAGYATCTGCATCCCAGGGCTTTGTGAGAGCCTCTAACTTCCTGCCCTCCCTTGTTAAGTATCATATTGTATAGTAGCTTTCAGACCATACAGTATTCATTGGGTTATTCCTATTATTATCAAGTAGCTGGAATTGTGAAGGTCGGAGTAGTTAGATCTTTAGCTTTTATTCTTTTTTTTTYYTTTTTTTTTCTTTTTTTTGTATTACTATCCATGTGTATAAATTATTGATCATGTTGCTGGCTTTTATAAACTCTAAGCAAGGGGGGAAACCCTTCCTAACCCTTTGCAAATGGTAATGAAGCACTGTTTTTAAATAAAAGAGAGAAACACCAGTCTGCTGGCTCCTCTGTGTGTCGTCTGTTTTTCCGTGCTCCGCCTGAATTGCCCTGGTGCCTCTGCCTGCCAGTTAAAATGCAAAGAAGGGAAGCTGGTTTGAAGATTGAGCCCACAGATAGGGTCTTCCAAGAAGACTGAGCCCAGAGACAGGATCTTCCAAAAAGATTGAGCCCAGAGATAGGATTTTCCAAGAAGTTACCAAAGGTGAAGCCCTGGTTCATCAGGCTGGCACAGTCTCAGCCTTGCCTGCTCATACACTGAACTTTCCAGACCTTTTACTCCTTTGCTGTCCTTTCCCACTGCTGTTTATGAGCAGAAGAGAGCCCTTTTGTTGTGTTTAATATGAAATCTGTATTTCTCCAAGCCTAATCTRTCTGAACCTGTTCCTATAGAGAGACAACCATTACAAGCTATATTATCATCAGTCTTTTCTGAAATGCCCTTGTAACTAACCTCCTGCCATCCCTGTTAGCACAGGTTTAATAGTTAACACATACAACTGGGAAATCGATGTTTCCATGTCCTGCCTATTTTTCCTCTGGGAATTTGGACACGTCTTTTAATCACTGCTCCTGTTGTCTTSTTTAAAAGAGGAATATCTCTGAAGATGAGCAAAAGCTCATTCATATTCTATGATGTTCTTTGATATCCTCAGTGAAAAATGTCATGCAAATTTATCTATGTATATATATAATCAGATGCCTTTTCTATGGAAATGATCCTAAAAATAACAGAGATAAGTCCCCGGGGCCGATTTGCAAGTAATCATGGAAACTGATAACTGAGCAAAATCAGACAGCGAAATGGGCCTAATACTGTTAAGGCCAGCACAGCTTTTCTTGGTATTGTTTTTTTGAAAATGCAAGACACTGGGAATGAAAGGGATCTGAGAATGTGGTAAAGCAACAGTGGCTGCTTCCTTGCTTGCTCCATAGTGATGCAGCAAGGCACACGCATTTCTTCCCTGTGTTTGCAGAAGAGCTGCACTGCGTTCCTGTCAGATGATCCTCATTTCATTCTAACAATAACTCGAGAGGATGTTCAACAGTAACTGCTAAAATTAGATGTCTGCAGAGCGGGGCTGAATAATTGCTGTGGAAGAGCTGGTTAATCTCTGGATGGGTAAAGCGGGGAGAGGTCTTGAAGCGACGTTTGCTACACCAGGGGAAAGGTAACRTGGTGGCTTACTTGAAAATAAGGCGAAGGGTCTGACAGCCTACCTCCATTTCAAGGCAAAGCCTTGGGGTTGGCTGATCCTGGAAATGGCTGGTAAGTCCTTAAAAGCTTTGTAAAATGATCACGTTGCTCAACATGGGCCTATCAAAAGCAGACCTTGTCAAATGCATCCCCCTTCTTTAGGCTGTAAATAATAATAAAGTAAGTAAACAGCTAATAAATATAAGTAATTGGAGCCAGCTTGCAAGCCACAGTTTAGATTTCAGTGTGTGTAGGCAACCTCCGCAAAGACTGTTCCCAATGAGCCACACAGCTGTGTTATGCCAGGAAGTAGCTCTCAAAAGGATTGGGCAACCAACCGGACCTGTATTTTAGGGAATGGGACTTGGTGCAAGCACTAGGTTTACCAGTGTGATGGCTGAGCAAAAATCCCTGCGCTCTGCAACTGTGGTAGGCAAGCGGCACGATGGGGTTTTATCAATAAATGATGCATTTGCTGGAAAACATCATTTGAATTGTATTGAAATTATTTATGAATTCAAGTTGAATTTGCAGAAGAGCTTAAGGGCAGGGCTAATGTGACTGCTAATGCTGCGTCTCAGTCTGGCAGTGACAGCTAAACGAGGGGATGTGAGCCTGATCCCCTGAACGCTGAGGGAGGAGCCCTGATCCTTCCGGGAGCCGCTCTTCATCAAGAGACTAATTTGTTGGATTGYTGCTGTTGGCCCATCATGACTGCAACTGGTTCAAGGACTGAGATGAGCATCCTGTCCTGATGGGAGTGCTTAGCAGCTGGTTAACAAAGGTGGGTTCCTGGCTTGCTTTCTGTCTTTCTGCCTAGAATAATTTGGAAGGTACCCATGGGATTTACCGACTCCCATGTCCTGCTCAAAGATCACCTAAGTTAATAGAAAAATATCATTTTCAGCACCAGATTGGAAAGGAATTGTGCTCTTGAGTTTAGTCACTCACTAGAAGGTGACAGATAGTTCTTGGCATCTCAGGCTTTCCCACAGCCCTCTGTTTCCTTGTCGTCAGTGACTGCTGCTTGCCATTTGTCTTGGTTTCACAAGGAGATGGAGAAGGAAACCCATTATATGCTTAACTTTGATTCAAGCAAGATGTATTTCTTACTGTTACCAGCTTGCCTGAAGGTCCGTTGGTGTGATCAGTCTGGGTGGAGCAGGTCCAGTACTGGTTTCTGCAGCTGAAGATGAAGTGGGAGTGAGTTCAGCCAAGGGCTTCAAGAAGGGCTCAAGGATTGGAGCACATTGGATCCATGCACATGTGTCGGTGAGGCAGGAGAGAGGGGAAGAGGAAATGACTTACAGGAGCTTTTCGGCTTGATTCATCAAAAAGAGTTAAGTAATTGCTTTCTAGAAAGACCTATCTAGAAGCAAAGAAGTTTTTCTAGAGTCTTACTCTCCAGCAGTGCTTGTAACAAGCCCCAGTGTCTAAGAGTTGAAGCCAGACAGCTCAACCTGTGGGCTGCGTAGCTTCCTGCAAGTTATTACTGAAGTACTTCTAAACGCTGAATCCTAACCCAGGAGCTTTCAGTGACTCATGCTGAGCAGTCCTATTGCTGGCTTTATGGGAATTAATCATCTACTGCATGTTCTCAGTTCACCCTGGAGCTGCAGAAATCCTGCAGCAGCAACGTGACATTTGGGTGCTTGTAGTCTTCCTTCTGGTGGCTGATACAGAGGTCTCACAAACCCATGAATCTGATGTGTGTAACTAGTCCAAATATGCTAGGAATAGTGTGTCCTTATCTCTTATCTTCTATCTGAGGTGAAGATTTCTGGTCTATGTGAGCCCTAAGGTCCATGGTGCCAAGCAAGATGCTGAATTTGAAGCACTGGGCTGAGCAGTTGCTTTACTTCCAGGAAATGCCATTTCACTTCCAGGAACGTGCAGACTCAATGGCCTATTATCCTATGACCAAAAGCCAGGAGTCGGCCTTTTTGCTTGCAGAACTCCTGCCATGTTTTGCTCCTTTTCTAGTGCAAAACCCTTGTGCTAGGAGCCCGTGCACGTGTGGGAGAGATGTGCAGAGCAGCACAGAGAGCAGCTGTCCCAGTTTGCGGAAACTTTCTTGCCTTTTTAAGGACATGCTGAGTGCTGTGCTCTAACTTTAGCATAAAGGTATGGTTGACTTGGCTTCTTTTATTAATGGATGAGTATAAATATATCTGCTCTCAGAGCCTGTCTTGTTCTTCCATGTGTAAACACTGAGCTCTGTCCCAGCTCTTTTTGATGATAAATTCCTCATCTTTTGAATCACAAATCACCTTTTTGTGTGTCAGGAGGAAGCATCAAAGCACAAAGTCACTTTGCTTTTTATAGCACCCACACTCTTCAGCCAAACTCCACTCAGAAATCACTGATTTCTTGGAACTCTTCAACAACAACAGATCTTGCGTGTTTACATTTTTATTGAAATAGCCTTCGTACTCATCTGGAGCCCTCATGTTGCAGGGCACTCCAGTCCTCCTTTGCATTACCAAAATGTCTACTGTCCTCATAGCCCAAGAGGCTGAGAACCCTGGCTTTGTGTTAGAAACATATGGGTTTTTTTTTTTTTTTTAATTTTTAAATTTAAACTTTATTTTCCCCACTGCCCTCTGATTCTGCTTCCTATGTGCAAACAGAACTTGCTCTCCACGAATATCTCTTGGAAATGGCCAAGTGCAGCTCATATGAGTAAGACAATATGAGTGCTGGCTGTCCTCAAGGACTTTCTCTAAACACAGAGATAGACCCTTCCCCAGTGAAAAGCTGCTGGAGAGAGCATGTGTCCTGAGCATTTGGGGTTGGGGAGTGATTTCTGCTCACCCTGGAGCAATATGAAAAAGCTCCACATGCTTTATGGATATTTCCATATTCCCATAAACCATATTTCACTGGGTTCATGAGAAAAGGAAAAACTCCCACCCCAAAACTCCCACCCACAGCTTTCTGGTGATGGTAGGAAGTTCCTTGCCTCTGTCTCAGTGGGGCTGAATGAAGAGTTCTGTTTAGATTGATAAAAGGAGTTAGAGGAAAAGCAGGTAGCTGCCCAACTTACTAACTTGCCCTAGGGGACGAGGGCTGGATCAGGGCTGTGGCCCAGGTTAATACTCTTATTTGTGTGTGTGGGTGTTCTGTTAGTGATGTGGGAATCTGATCCATCCTCACCCGTCTTAGCATCACAGCACGTCTGGCAGTGAAACCGGCTGAGGGCTGGTGCAGTCACAGAGCTCTGTGGAGAAGAGTCTAAAATACTCACCGGGGTCAACCTGGGTGAAAGTCACCCCTGAAGCGATGGCGATGACAGCCGCTGAGCCCAGTGACAAAGGTTCCCCTTGTTAGCCCGGCGGCACCGACTCATTTCTGATTAAGATCCAGGTCCTGTTACTGTTGAGAGAATTATTGGCTACGAAGGTGGAGGCTGGAGTGAGGCACTTGATGGGTGTGCAAAATATCTGTTCAGCTTTTAAATAGGTTTGATGTGAAAGGAGCAAATGCCTGGGCTAACTTCGGGGTTATTAGTAAACATGCCACTTCTCCAGTCTTGTTAATCACATAAAATAGCTCTTGCATAAGGAGTCGGGACCTGTTAATGCCTACATGAGTAAGTAGCAGGAGTTTTTTTTCTGTAAATCTTCATTGGTGAGAGCAAGAACTTGTTTCTTGATATTTTCTGAGAATTGAAAAGGTGAAATACTTCCTTGCTGTGGCATGCAAACAACATCTTTGCACCAAGTCCTCAGACAGGAAAAGAGCATTTAAACCAGGAAAGTTTTCTCCYGTGGTCCCTTGTAAGCTCCAGTTTCTGGGCTGTTTTGCCCATTCCAGCCTGCCTCCCTGATCGAGGACTGGTTCACCAGCACTTCTCAGACTGCACAGTAAGAGACGTCTCCGGGAGCAGGAACCTGCAGACACCTGCTGTCAGGGAGCTGCGTGGACCAGGTGGTTGGAAGGAAATGTTTACAGCAGCGAAGATTTAAAATTACATTGGCAACAGGATTTCAGGTCTTCTGCTTTTCCCAGCTGAGCCTGGAGCTTTTATGGCCTTTCAGGGTTGAGCTCAAAGGTTGGCAGGCTCGACCTCTTTGCATGCTATTTTCCTGAGAAATGATGGCATCATAAATAAGGTGTGTGGGGCCAAATGTTGCTCCTGGGGAAGGCTGTGTATGGCGGGATGTTTCTTGTTTGTGCCTGGACAGATCTACTCAGGTCCTAGGAGCTGTGACCATCTGGAGAGTTCCCAATTGCAGCCCAGTGCGTTCGGCAGCATCATGTAAAACTCCTGAGCATCCCAGTACCTGCAGAAAACCTGCTATAACTTGTAAGTAACATATTATACTGCCACTAAGTAAGCAGTGGAGATTTTCTCTGGAGAAAATTTTCCCTTGAGAGATGACTCATCATTTAACAAAAAAGCCTTGCTTTGCATATTTTTCCTCCCCTTTCCTGAAAGTCAGTTAACAGGAAGGCACAAACTGGGTAATGGAAGGGACTGGTTTGAACCAACACATAAAAGGAAGGACACTTCTAACTACATCTTTGCAGGACCCAATTTTCAAGGMAGAAACCAGGGAGGAAGAAAGTCTGCTTTTCCACCATGTCTCTGGTCCGGAGGAGAGGGATCCCTCCCACTGCCTTTTTGGGTCACACTGTGTCCTACCAACAGTGTGACCTTATCTTCCTCCAGGAGTGGTTCAGTGATGAGTGTTGTCACATGAAATTCCTGCATGTTACCTAATACCCTAAATACAACCTATACCTAAATAGAAATATACCATAAAACACCAGGGTAAAAACAGAAAATCACTACTTTCACCTATTTGTTTATTTGTTTAATTGAAATAATCAGAAGTGCAACATTTTTGATAGGTAGGAAGAGAAGAAGAGATAGCAATTGCTGGTGGAAGGAGAAAAATGAGGAATCCTTCTCCTGCTCCATGAATTTGAGCCATTTGTTCCTAGCTTTGCTCCTTGTCTCTGGGGCACAACCTAACTATACATCTGCTATGGGCTTTGCCCCACATCTCAGGCTAAATGTAGACTTTTGTCCCTTGACAAAAGCTTGAGCTATTAATGGGCTTTGACCTTTGGAGGACAGCATCCTCCAATGATTCCTAATCTGGATGCCTAAAATTAAGCACCAACWCCCACCCTTCAAGACTGGAGTAGGAACCTCACTAGGGACTACTGAGAAATAGCTGAAAGTCAGGAAAGCCACAGGTGAGAAGCCTGTAGGATGGTCATGAAGAAGATTGCAGTTGGGTTAGTCAGCAAGGAGCTAAGCATGAATCATCTGAATTTCAAACTGCATATTTTTGTTCATAATTATTCATTCTTTTCCACATGTTTAAATGCTCTTTCTCTCTGAGTTGGGGAGGAAGTATTAAAAATGTTTTAATTGTGTCTGAAGCAGCAATCCTCCTTCAGTTTCTATTACTGGAAGAAGACCAATAAGATCAAGACTTTTCCATCAAGTGGTGAAAAATTCATCATTTTAGAGGAAAAAAAAAAAGGGAAAAAAGGGGGAAAAAAAAAAGAAAAAAGGGAGAAATGTGGAGCATGCCCCATTGCTGGTGAGTAGGATGTGAGTGTGTCCACATTCTGCTTGCAGGCCAATGGTGACGTTTTCATAGAGCTTTACCATGAGAAGAGAAATCTGTTGGCAAAAATGATGAAGTCCTGCAAAAAACACCTTAGCTGTGCACCCATCTGCATGCTCTGCTRTCTCTCAACATGCAAAGCAGCTGTAAGAGAAGCTTTCAGCAAATCCCTTCTACGCTGCTGGCTCTGCCACGGGCCTGCAGCGGATGGTACAAATGCTGTGGGTGGCTGGGGCAAGGCCTGAGCAGCAGCAGAGCGGTGCCGTGGGCCACCGTGTTGCTGCCTCCATCCAGGTGAGGTCCATCCAGCTGTGCTTGCAGGTGAGGTGGGTGCACGCTGGGTTAGACGTGTGTCTCTGTGGGAAGAACAGGCTTCCAGGACACAAGGTGCTTAGTTCTCTGGTGCCCTTGTGTTGCTTTGTGGGCCCCTGTGCTTTTTGCAGGGATAGTCAAGGCTGAGAGCGATGGACGGTTGTGCCTCCACTCCTCTAGTCTAGTCTCTGGCAGGTGGATCAAGCAGGACAGCAGCATCCCCATAGGCACCATGGAAGCTGGGGCTACCTGGCTGAGGGAGCAGGTACCAACAGCGCACACGGACTTGCAGCCAGCACATCCTGAAACACAGCCAGTTGCTGGTAAACTGCCTCCCTAGCGTGACCCGWGGAGTTTTTGCTAATCTCAGATTTACATTCATGTGCATCCACTTCCTTCCCTCCCCTCAACTGCCTTCATGCAGATTTCCTGGGGCCCTGCATTTCTAGATCACTTATCAGCGCTGAGCCTAAGCATCTGTGCCCAAAACGCAATGAAAGCCGCCAGAGGAGATAGAACAGGCTCTGGGTTTGCCTCTCTTCTGCACTGTGTATAATCAGATCCRTGGCTTTGACGCTGCCCTAACTCTGTGGTTTGTGGATGCTCGGGGAGTGCTGCAGAGCGAGAGCTCTTCTTTCCAAACGCTTCACATCCACACCCTGGCAGCCAGGCAGTCCCCACGGGGCAAAGTGCTCACGTGCCCTAGGCCTGCAGCAGCATTTCTATCAGCCTCATTACAGCCCTGATTTCACCGCTGGCTTTGGGGAAAACAGGAGTGCTTTTAAAGTGTGTTTTCCATAGTCGAAGTCAGGGAAGCTGCATTCCATGAGTGCGTCCGGAGGAATGATCAAAGGGAATGATGAGGCAGGAGCAAAGAGGATGATCCAAGGTAGAAAAGGCAGAAGAGCAGGAGATGTTTTTTGGTAGTTTAATAGTCTGTTYGTGTGGGTAAAATTAAAATGAGAAAATAGGACGAGCAAAGCCAGGCCTAGCCTGGCTCTCAGAACACAAACCTTTATTTCTTGCTTTTTACTTGGCTGCATGCAGGTTGCCTGGCTGTGGAAATGTGTTATCTAAAGGGACAGTCACGACGTCCATGTTTCTGGGATTCATGTACCTGGAGAAGGTATTTTTCCCCTTCATTTTCACATCTCTTTTCCCCTCCTAGTGTCTCTGGGGCCTTGGGAAGGCCCCAGAAAGGAAGTGGGAGGAAGAGACTCTGTGGACCTATCAGAAGCTTCATCCTAATGYTGAGGGATGGGAGATCCGGGAGGGCCCTGTTTGCCTCAGTGATYGGTGAGATGGCTGGAAGTCTCAGTGGATCAGGGCTGAAGTACTGAAGAGAACTCCGAGAGGGTCATCAGTACCCCTCACCATCCTCCTGGAGCTGGGGTTGTGTCCCCTGATCGTGAGGAGCCTCCTCCTTCCCAAAGGAAGGAAGCTCGGCGCACCTCGCTCTCCATTTCCACCTGGAAAATGGAGCTAGTGCCTCATGCTTCAAGTAGACATTATTAATATTTATAGTCTAAAGAGCCTTTCTGCAAGGGGCCATTAATGTACAAGTTTGCATTGACATCTCTGAAATTTTATGTATGTCTGATATCAAAAACATGTGGGTTGTTAGATGACAGGATGACCTTGCAGAGATACTGCATTGCTCACTTACTGCCTTTCCTAGGACACGGRCACAGCAACTTGCTAGTACTGTTTGATTTGCTTATTCATGTATTCATGTCCCAGAGCTACTGCCTTTTAAGATTTTGCTTCTGTATCTAACCCAGTAAATGCCCCACTGGTTTTCTGTGCAGGGAGCACGATGGAGCTGCAAAGGCACCCTACAGTGATGTGGCCTCTCGCAGATTTATCACTAGACAGTGCCAGATCATGCCCTGTGACTGTGGTTGCTCCCCATTTCCCATGCGGGGCCATGTGCCCATGCTGTCTTACCCCTTGTCTCCCACTCCTCCCAGGCTCTGGATGCTCAGAAGCACTTGGGAGCTGGAGACAGTTTCCCCYGTGCAGGGCACATGCACCTCCTGAGTGGCTTCTTCCCATCCCCGCTTGCCAACACTGGGCTCACTACCTCCATCCCCATCCCGTGCAATCTTGAGATGGCTTCAAGAGCCAAAGCTTTTCAGGGCAAGCCCATCTCCAYGTGTGCTCTGCTGGGCTTGGAGAGGCTGCTGCTCCTGCATCTCTCCCCTCTCCAGCATCTCCAGGGTGTGAACGCCTAGGGGTGTCCTCTGCAATGTTTTAAAGGTGAAAAGGTTATTCTTCCATCACCACCTGGCTCTCACCTGTCTTTTGAGTGTCACAATAATTTAGCTGCGGTACAGGCAGGAAGAGTCATTTTCGGGTCCTTCTCCTGCATGCCAGGAGTTGAAGGTCAGGTCACGCATAAAAGGAGACAATATTTTCCTTTACATTTTCGGGAAAGGCTCAGGCTTGGTTTGTCATCCCAGCACTGCAGCAGCCAGGCGCCCTGCTCTGCTTGGGCACGAGCGCGTTGCTGCAGCGAAGTTCCCCTAGGTTCATCACGGTAGCGCACACGGAGGTGGGCGACCCGATCCCAGTGCCTCCGGCTTCAGCTGCCATGTAAATCACCAGTGGCATTTTACAAGAGATGTTTGTCTGAGAGGCGATGTTTGTGCTTAGGGTCATGTCTATTTTTGCTACTACGCCATGTATTTTTAAATTGGGTTTGAACAGCGTACAATGCCCGCAGCACAGCTCCTTTCAGATCATCTGTCATGTCAGAAAATGGTTTTGAATGTCTGTCTGCTCATTTCAAGCTAAATATTTATTCTGTAATTAGATTGTTTTGTTTCAAATCCTTCTTTTATTTACAAATAAGAAGTCAGTATCAGGCAGCGTGAGCGTGATGGGAATGCACAGCTAGAGAGCAAAACGATCCTGCAAAACTGGTGTGTGTGTGCTCAGCCTTCACAAAAGAGCCCTCCGTTTTTCCTTTGGGKTCTATTGCTCTGGAAATCTGTTCTGTTTGTTACCAAGCCAGGACATGGCGGGGGTATTGCAGCTGTATGTGTGTGGAGGTGAGGAGAAGGCCTTCAGCCCTCACTTGGCAGAGCTCTTGGTTACAGCTGGGCCCTTGTCCTGCAGGCCATTGGCAGTGTCCACACCTGCAGAAACATCAGCTCCTGGCTAGGGCATGATGTCTGCATCAACACCCAAAGGGGTAAGAAGACTACAGCTCTCCAGGGATGTATCTCCCTGCCTGGGCTGTTATACAGCCCCTTGCCCTGCTGGTTGGGTGCATCTTTGTAGCACAAGGATCTGGTCCACAGCATGACCTCTGCTTTCTACTCTGATACAAAGGTGATGGAGGTCCAGAACAAACACGTTCTRTGTCTTTCTGCTTCAGGATTACTTAAAACCTTGCAGTGCCAGAGAAGAGAAGCTGACAATTCATGCACACGTGGACAAAAATAGAAAGGAAGGAACAAGTTTAATACTTCATTGAGGCACTTGAAAAGCATTTGCTGCTGTTGTAATTTCACTCCTGAGTAGAGACGGCTAAAAAACAAGGCTTCTGGTTCACTGGTGAAAAAAAAAAAAGAAGAAAATGTTGGTGTCAACCTCACTCAGGCTGAAAATATTTCTTCTAGGTTTCCAGCAAGCCAGACCCCCRCCGACCTTTCGATTGCTCCCTCAGAAATTTTTTTTTCCTGTTTTTGCTGCTAATAGCTAGTCAAAAGCAACCCATTTCATGGAGCAGCTGCAAGCTGCTCCCTGGAGCAGCTCCCTGGTCTGGCTGCAGGGCAGAGCTTGCTGCTGTGGGACTGCCAACCTCTTGGTTTGCCCTGGAGCAGACTCCTCACTTTCCTTCCTCCCAGGTTAGCACCAGCCAGAAGAGGATGATTTGTGCCAAAATGTTTCCTGGGAATATACTGCATCAGAGGTCTATTCTGTTTTATTTTGCTGTTAGATTAAAATGTTTCATAAAAAAGACCTTGCTCTCCGYTCACTCTCTAAGTCTTCATCTAAACCTGAACATTCTCTTACACGTGGAGCTTCAGGCCTTATATGGGGGCAGTATTCTGCTATAGGCACCGGTGTCTTGCTGAAGAACTCAACACTGCAGCAGCATCTCTGCCACTCCGACTCCTCTCTGCCGTCCCGGCACGCTGTGTGAATAAGTTGGCTCTTGCTGGTTGAGTTGAGGCCTCCCTTGCCCATAAGGGAGTGTGGGAACCTGCCCCAGGGAACCGGGGTTCTCAACAGTGCGTGCAAAGGTTTGTACCCCGTGTTTCAGGTAAGCTGTCCRATGAAGAACATTCCATGCAAACAGAGAAGGAGACGGTTGTGTGCTCACAAGGACAGGGAATGTTTGAAATATGTGGTTATGTGGATAATGAATGAAAGGAAATAATGGTAAGCCAGGAGAACAAATATCTAAATATAAACCTAAAATATTATTTCGATGGGCACAATAGCAGCTAAATTGCCAGGGAAAAGGATCTTAACTTTGAGGATTAAATGTCAAAAGGCGGTTTGGGAAGCATTTTCAAATAAGAGCATCCACACAAACCTGAATTCACTGCCAAGGGAAGTCTGCCCAGAGCACAACCCTTCTTTTTATTATATCTGTTTTAATCTATATGAAATAATTGTATATTATTAAAATATCACAGTTAACATAAGATAACTTTGTATTAACAGTAGATGTTTTGTTTTTTCTTATCTTGAATAAGAAAGAAACATATTCACTGCCTGTTTTGTAAATAAGTTTGCTTTTTCACCCTTGCCAAGGAGTGCCTTGGCCCTCCTCTTTCTTCTTCATCTTTTGACCCTTGCTGGCTTCTAGTTACGTTATTTCCGGACAGCATATCTAAAGCCAAGTTAAAATATCCTGCCTACAATAGTTATATACACTGCTATATACACTGTTGTCTTATTATATATGCTCAGCTTACACTATATGACTGGGTTATGGTCTATAAGATGTTCAGACCAACATCATTGGCTCGTCCACCACCTGCATCAAGAAGTTATCTGCACTGTTCTGCGGGAACCTCCTGGACTGTCTTGGCCTGTGATCGGGAGGCTTCTTGCAGCTGCCTGTAGAAGGCCTCATCCAGATCAGGAGGCCTGTAGTAAACTACCACAGCAGTGTCGCCCCTGTTGGGCTGCCCTTTAATCCTCACCCACAGGCTCTCGACATGCGCTTCATCCTCCCCTGTGCTGAGCTCCATACATTCCAGTTGCTCTCTCACGTACAGAGCCACTTCGCCACCTCGCCTTCTTGGCCTGTCCCTCCTGAAAAGCCGGCAGCCCTCCATGGCCACATTCCAGTCATGAGAGCTGTCCCACCATGTCTCAGTAATTGCAATGAGATCATGGCCYTCCAACTGCACACGCATCTYCAATTCCCCTTGTTTATTCCTCATGCCGCATGTGTTTACATACAGACATTTGAGTTGGGCTCCCAATCTGCCTGTCTTTCTAGCTGGGATGGCTGTTATTCTTCTGCATAGGCCTTCTGTAGCTCTCCTGTTTTGCTGTATTCCCTCTCCACGCTCCGGACATCCTTTGCTGGCTCTGGTGTTAAGCTGGCATGAATGGCATGGTATGTTGTCCTGTACCTTATCACCAGCATCCCTGATGATATCCCTCTCCTCCATCAAATCTAGTTTAAAGCCTTATCAATGAACYCCACTAATTCATGACCAAGGACCCTCTCATGCCTTTAGGAAAGATGAATCCTGTCTAATGCCAGCATGCCTTGTGCCATGTAAGGCTTCCTGTTGCCAAAGAACCAAAGGTTTGGTGATGACATCCGCCTTGGAGCCATGTGTTAATAGACTGTATCCTCCTGTTCTTCTCTGTATTGCTGTCAGCACTGGGGAGAATGGAGAAGATAACTTCTTTTTTTTGTACTTCACAGTACCTAACTGTTCTGAGCAAATATGCTCACTGATAATGAAGCAAACACAGAAACCTCTTGCTTCCCTCCAGAAATGTGGRGGCCCTCCCAAGGCTTAGGTACATCTACAAAGCCTTCTTGTCCAAGAGTCCCTTTGAGTCCTTTGGTTTCACCTCCCCCTCCATCCACCATGCAACATTTCCTGACACTGGAGTTTTCTGGAATTTGGTCTGCTTCGTCCTGCAGAAGCTTAGGAGCACTCATCAACTTTTTTTGGAAAATGGACTAAGAATCCCATGTCACAATACAGACTATTTTAAACCTGTGGTGTTCTGGCTGAGCCTAGCTCCTAGCAGGAGTAGCTGGCATTTTAGGGGTGTGCTGAGGGAGCAATGTGGAAAGCTAACAGGGATCTCCAACAAGCTGGATGTGGGGTAGGAGTGTCACCTCCAGCTGACTGGCTTGGTGGGACACTGGGGGAGGTCAGAGAATCATTCTGTTTGGGGCAGGCAGGAGGTAGCAGTATGGCAGAAGGAAAATGGGAGAAAAGATGGAAAGAACAGCAGGGAGAGTAGAGGCACTGCTCTAATTACAGCATCTTTTCAATGACACCTTGTTCAGTGCCTGTATGTTGTGGTTTTTCAGCATGTCTAAAGCAAAGAAGAAGATAACACTATTTGGCTAGAGAAWGAGGAGGAGAGAAATTAATGTGAAAAAGTGAGTTGCCAGAAATAAGGTGAATCATCAGTAGAAGGAAATATTTCTGCCAGGCTAAGTCAGGCGAGACGAATGGATCTCCTGCAATGGCTAGGCAGGGAAGTGTAGTTTTCCCAGAATCACGGTTGAGACTGGCACCAACTCTCCCTCTTGTGGACATTCTCCTATATTTTGTGCTGTGCCTTGCAGTTGCTGATGCTAACAGTCGTAAACCTCTGATGGTTTTATTGTAAACTGTAATGAGCTGGTAGGGTGAGATGGCCCTTAATAACTCATGTCTTAAATGTCTCTCTAAATTAGACCAAGACATGAGGCTAATAGGCAAAGCCAGGCCCTGGACTACCCTGGCGTTAGGTTCATTGCTCAGCAGACAAGGGGGATGTTTCTGTCAATAAAACAGAATAAAAACCTGAGAACAAGGCCTGAGTAGGAAACAGATAACTCAGTGACTTCCTACACACTCCCTGCACACCTGACTGGCTGCACTCGAATTTGTGCTCTTCTCTCAGGTTTCTTAAGTCAGTTTTAGAAAAATCCATTTCTTGTTTTTCCACCTAAATTTCTATCCAGCTCCCTTCTGCCCTCAGAGACTCCCGCTTAGCTCAGGTTATGATCAGTGAGGCTTTTTTAATACTCTTTCTTTTTTCCTCACAGAATATCTATTCGCTTTTTTTCACGTCTGTCTGCAGACTTATTTCATAGAATCATTAAATCATTATGGTTAGAAAAAAGACCTTCGAGATCATTGAGTCCAACTGTACTTCTCCTAACTATTTGACTTCTCCTCCTAACATTGCTCCTTCCTTCTTTTGTTGTTGTTGTTGTTGTTGTTGTTGTTGTTGTTGTTGTTGTTGTTGTTGTTGTTTTGTGTGTGTGTGTGATTTGGACTTTTTCTGCTCCAGCAAACAGAGTAAGCGGGATCTCTCCTGGAAAGGAGTCTAATGCACTGCTCACAGGTCTGTAAACTGCAAATCTGCAGAAGTGCCAGGAAAAAAAAAAAAAAGACAGAAAAGAAAAAGAAAAAAGAATGAACCAGTGGCCTTTTGCTCAGGAGGACAATAAATCTTGTGTAATTCGGCCCTTGCTGTAAACTCACAGTCAGAAAACCCTGGAAGAAGCTGACAACAAACCCCAGAGACTTAGCATGGAATTGCTCAGGGCAGAGAGCCGCCATGTGTGGCAAGGTCTCTGTAGCAGGGGACAGGCAAGGAAATGAAAGGGCTTCAGGCTAAGGCAGGCGATTCCCAGGCAGATGCTGCCACAGACAGGCTGGATTCGACCAGCTGAACCACCAATACTGGAGATCTTAGATGAAAGAAGAAGATCAAAACATAAAGCCACAGTGTCTGGGGAAAAATTAAAAGAGGCACTGGAGATGAGGGTCCCCGTACCAAACAGAGATCTTCCAGAGAAATGGATCTCTATTTTTTTTTTTAATGGGCATACCTYAATGCAGTTTATGAAGGGCTAGGAAGTGATTAACAGATTTTTGGTTTCATTCGTTGGTTAATCTGGTGCAGAGTCACAAAGTTAATAGTTTGTTTTTAACATCTTGTGCCAAGACAACAACCATGTCTGAAATATGTTTTAGGGAAGGGAATGAGTATAAGAGGATAAAAAAATTATATGCTCATGGAGAACTGCCTAAGCCTGTTAAACACAAGTATGCAAGAATAACCTTGGGAAGTCCCTTAGCCTCAAATAGCTGTGATGAAGCAGCACTTCTGGCTCGTTACACTCCTTTCCTGGCATCTGCATTTGGATGCTGTTGGAGGAAGAGGCTTGATATCTGGGTTTATCTGGGTCTTAATAAAAAATTATCTGGGTCTTCTTATAAGATCTTTTATCTGTGCATGGATCTTGTACATTTGCAACCCCAGACCTCAGAGACGACTAGCCAAGCTGAATGATTAAGGGGGAAGATGTGTTGTACTCACACAGTGGTTGTGCAGCACCAGGGCGCTTAGTGAAGGTGGCCTCTTCCAATGCTTAACCTRTTAGGCAGCCAGCATTGAAACCCACCTCTGCGGCTGTCTTGCCTTGAGGACAAGTGGGGCACTTGAAAAGTGGGGCATTTGGGCAAGTGAAAAAAAAATCTGTATGAAGAGCAAGCATAGTAATGAAAACGAAATAGAACTATTTTTAGAGCAGGAAGATRGAGGGGAAAAGATACAATACAGAGACTCTATCCCAAGTTCACAGGTAAATACTCTGATTCTGCATCCAGGCCACYCATGGGCCAGCGACAGCGCTGTGTTTAGAGTGTTCACCCAGCATTGATCTGATTGAAGAAAATGTTTACATTTTGCTGAATATTTTTTCCTAGTGGGGTCAGTTTTCCTGAAGGTGTTCCCCATAAGAGTGACAGAGTACAGAAAATGCTGGATTGGAAACTGTTTAAATTGGTGCTGCTTCTTAAAAGGGAAAAAAAGACCTGATTTTTGCTGTCCTCCCTAAGGGAGATATTAGAATGATAATGCAAAATGAGACCGTGAACTTTGAAAGTGGTCAACTTCAGCTAGAAGCAAGAAACTGTTGGAGCTCATTAAAGGCATGTGTAAGCATCAGTACAAATTAGGGGTAGATCTTCGCCTCCCCAGGGGCTCTCATCTTGCAGAAGCTCTGTGCTCCGTGGATTAGAGGCTGTTTTGCAGGCAAGGGGGAAACATATATATCTGTTTCTTCCCCTTCATCCTGGCAGGATTCAGATGCAGGGAAACCCTAATTTGCAAATGCCGTGTCACTGGTTAGACAGTGCTGCCTTTAGCTGCAGAAGATGGCTTGATTTTTTTTTTATTATTTTTATTTTTTGGCAGGGACTGCCTATGCAAGTAGGCCTGCCTCCCACTTTTCCCTGGCAGGACATAATKGTTTAGCTGTGTGAAAAAAAATGATCAAAGAACTGACCTATCTTTAAAATAAACTCATGAAAAGATAAACCAGATACTTTAAACCCAGATAAGTTGCTTGATCCAAATAATCTCAAGCCCTCATAAAGAAGAGCTACATGAACATCACCAGGCGAGAGAGGCTATACTGGCTTTGACTCCAAATCCAACATAGAAATACCTCATAGCACAGCCTCAGATCGCATACTGGTAACTTGAGGACCACTTGCTTGCTCCATGGTCCCACTGGCACTGGGCAAGGCACTTTGTGGCTCTTACCTCTTTACTTTACAATGCAGAGATCATCTCTCCTACTGCTTCTTGGGACCTGGGGGGCCACATCTGAGCTGTGCATTGTACTCTCATTTATATCTCTTCCTCAAGGGGCTGCTAAGAAGTTTTCATTATTGAGAGAGTTTAATCAACCATCTCCCAGCCTGGTACAGACTCTGCACATGTGTCTGTGAGCCTGAAGAAAGATGTTTGCTCGCACGGTGGCTCAGCTTTATCATCCAATTCGGCTCACTCTGGTCTCCGCTRTGCTGAGACTGTTGCTGCCTTTCCACAAACCTGAGGCAAGCGAGCCTGAGACCCCCTGAGACTGTGGCATCAGTCATGCCCAAACATGCTCAACATCCCCCCTTGCCCAAACACGCATATTCCCGAGGCCCTGTGAAAAGATGGATAATGATCCTTCCTGGCCTAAGTTATGGAGTGAGAACAACCCACCTTTCCTCAGCTGCCTAGATTTCAGTCTAACCTGGTGGCTAAGTTCCAGCCTCCATCCCTCTGCAGGTGTCTCTGTCATGACTCCCTAGTCACAGCTCTGAGCTGCAGTTCTGGGATGCCAGGCAGATGCACAGTATCGTATGAATGTTGATTGCTTGACTCTTTGACCCATGCAGGTTTCTGTGATAACTTTCCTTTTTCTATAGCTACCTGCATTTTCCAGTTGTTCCCTGTCTCATTCTAGTTGCAGTGTCATTTTTGTGATGAGGGATGAGGAAAGAATTCCCTGCTCGTCTTATTATTTCATGACTACCTTGGAATCCCATTCAYCTGAAGGGACTCAGTTCTTAGGTGTCTTCCCACAGATTACTAGAGATCACCAGGTCTCCACACTGCACCTGAAAAACAATTTCYTCCCTTTTATTCTGGGCAATGTGTTAAATGCTTCCTGCTGTTTTTTGATCATGCTTCTTCCTTTAATTGAACTCACAGTTTCCCATAGAAATCCTCACCTTTTATTTATTTATTTTTTTTGTGCTCTAGTTTCCCAGCACTACAGGAAAGGCTCGTGTCCCCAGAGAGTGCACAGATGGCTTTAGAGATCGTGTCACTTCAGTCTTTTGGCTTCTGCGTAGGAGCCTAAATACTCTGGTCCTGGACTGCACTGCTGCTTTCCTGTTTGTTCATCCAATGAATCCAAATGCTGGCATGCAATAAACCTCCTGCTTACCCCAGGTAAATGTTACATCCAGCAGAAGTTCAGTGTTACACACGTTGTGCACCATGATGCAGGAGAATATGTAATTATTGCATGAGAGCTGTGGATCTGTTATGCAACAGCTCAGCATTAACCTCTGAACCTTCTGAAGAAAGAAAACAGCTGAGTCTGCCTGACAGTCTCCAAAGTCCAGATCTGTTGAGCACTGAAGGAAAGGAAAAGCTGCTTTTGACTTGGGGCTTGGTCCCTGAAAGAGTCTGTGCCAGTGATAGGTGAGGAGTATAGCACAATTCTGCAAAAATTCGCAGCCCAAAGCTTGTCCAGATGCTGAATTCTCTCCCTCCTGACCCTTCCTTTTCCTTTTTGGCAACTGGCCCCCATCCCTTCCCAGCTGCTGAAATCTGTCAGTGTCCAGGAGCCCTGTCCTGCTTACAGCAGGGTTCAAGAGCCAGGGGAGGAGAAGAAAGAGTAGAGAAGGGATTTGGGTCACTGCCACCACTGATTACAGTTCTCCTTGTTTCCCACAAGAGGCAGATGATACGTAGTATGGTTTCATACAGTTTCTCATCTGATATAGTCTTCAAAGGCCAATTCCTGTGTGTGCTGAAGGCCGTGTTAGAGCTACAGCAAACCCAGTGCCCTTGCTTTGCTATGGCTGTGAGACGCAGTTGCTGTTGCCTCCCTGGCTAGCCAGAACCAATAGCCCCGGCATCCTGACTGACTGTGTGCGTGGACTGAGCTGCAGGCTCCTGAAACAAAGTGCACATGGATTCCTTAGAAGGAGCTGTAAATCACAAAAATGCCATAGAAACCCAAGCTGAGTTAGTGGAGACCAATCCCAGGAGCTTGCAGAGGGCCTTTCCCCCAGCATTACGCAATGCATAATTATGCAATTCAGCCTTATGTAATATGCCTGGATTTTTCTAAGAAGTAGTCTTCCCACTGCCTGCTCCCCTGGCAGACGAGTGTGTAGCATAATTATGCACTTTACACAACAGCAGAGCTAGGGCTGCGGCTGTCACTCAGAGCCATAGACCTGTCAGCTGCTCCCATTCTTTTCAGTGTATGGTGGGGAAAAGGTTCATTAAAATAAAAAGTTTTCAATCAAAAAAAATCTGTTCACCCTTTGATCAGTTGTGATGTCTAAATAAACATGATAGTTTGGGTCGTTGCTTCTTGAGGAAAATGCACTTCTTTTTGCAAGATCTTTCCCATTATCTCCAACAGCATTTTTCAGGAACATACTTCAACTGAAAACATATCCATGATTTTTACTAGTGTCTCTTTCTACGTAAACCTTCCTCTGCATTCAGCAGGGCAAAGAAGGCAGGGCTAGAAATCATTGTAGGTATGTTAACTCTTAAGRAAATGTGAGGGATGTTGGGCTCTGATACGCTCATTTTACAGAGTGAGGCTAAATTTCCCTCCTCATAATAGTGATATTCTAAGAAAAATTGAATGCGGCTCAAATGACTTGGAACTGATCTCTCCCTGTTGCTGGTCTGAAATTCCTACCATGCCTCCCATCTCCTCCTGTGTGCCTGGGCCCCATATTAACGATCAACAAACAGATGGTGTTTCTAAAACCATACCCCAGACCCTGCCCTTTTCCACTGGCACTTTTTGTGGCCTTGAGTAAGTCTCATAATTTCTTTGATCCCTCATAAATGGGGACAACAAGTACCATTTGCATTTGCAAAGATGTTGTATGTTCTAAATTCATTAATGCCTGTAGCAGTCTTTGTAATTGTTGAGGAAGAAGTCATCAGAGGTCACGTACTGCRCAGTCATTTCCACTGTTTTGCCTTGGATGATTCTTCCCTTGCCTACTGYGCCCTTCCAGGACAAGAGGGAGAGGTTGTCCTTCCCAAAGGACAGTAACTTTTATAGACTTCTTGCATTGAAACCAGTCCCATGCAATCCCTAGGAAAGCCTGCTCTGTGGCTCTAATGCTTTTCCATGTTTTTTCCTATGCTCTCATCCCACTGTCTGGGTCCTTTGCAACCCCATCAGCACCAGTGCTCAATAGCTGGGGGGAAGGGGCAGCYTCTTCCTCCTTCTATCAACTTGACGCAAAGCTGCAGGCAAGACTAAACAAACAGCTCAGGGCCCTTCTGCCCCAAAATGCGGAGTTTTCAAGAAAAATAAACTGCCTGTATACAGCGAACTGAAACATGGTACATTAAAGAAGTTCTACCATCTGTCATCAAACTGCGATGAGTCCTGCGATGCTCCTGGCGTGTGGATGTCACAATTCTATATTGTATTGCGATGCTCTCAGTTCCCTGAGGACATTGATCATGGCTAACTGTTGGCTACTTAACAAAACCTGCCCACTTGAACTTGCAATATCCTGTGTGCATTTTTGGGGCAAGGGAGAAATTTGTCTGCTTGCAGGTCTTGCAAAGCACTTGAGCCTCCCTGTGTGATTAGAGCTTGCCAGAAGGAGCCCCAGGTTGTCAGCTGCCACCTGAAAAAAGCTGGATGCCATTTGGCCTTGCTGGAATATGACAACTGATCCAGCCATGCCAGATCAGCTGCAAGCCCCCTGTGATAGTGCATCCCTTTCCTCCTCCATCTGCTGTGAGGAAAGGCCTTCCCCCTGCAGCTCCCCTTGGAAATACTGCTGCTGTAGTTTTGTGGAGACAAGGAGCTTGGGACGTGGCCTCTCTTCCCCGCAGCTCTGTCGCCCGTGACCACTAGATGGTAGCAAGCCCTGGCCAACAGAGCCAGCTGGGCTGCTCGGTGGCTCTGCAGCTGGGCTTTGCCGACCCTTGCCTAGGGCTGMCGTGGGGGACGGGGTGAATTCTGATACAGCCCTGCAGCTGGAAATATTAACAGTGCAGTGATGCTCATTTTGCAACATTGCCGTAATGTTTAGTATATCAATGTGGATGTGCTGTGAATGTTATTATTATTTTATATTTCAATCATCCAGGCCTTTTTAAAGGAGATGACCAATATTATGGCCAATATTATGGCCAATATTATGGCCAATATGCAGTAGTTTATCTAGATAATTATGTGTTTTGCAAGGAACAGATCTTGCCTGGAAGGGAAGAAGAGAGGGCGGTGGATACTAAAATGTTATGTCCTTTTTACAGCTGCAGGACTGAGATGTAGTCTGGTGTGCTATAAAGCTTTTAGCATTTCTTTAGAATGTATTTATTTAAGCTCTGGGGGGGAAGAGCTTATGATTTCATTTCATTACTATTTCACTTTAAAAAAAAAAAAAAAAAGGAGAAACAGTATGTAATTCCATACTCCTTCTCACCATTTAACATTAATATCCATAAGGAAACTGTTGGCTGCACAGTCCTGGGAAAGCTRTAGTGAAAGGAGAGTTGATAAAATTTAAGATAAGTTATTATGACAACTGAGTAATTTCAACTCGAGTAGTATGCCAAAATTCAGCAAAAAGCATCACCCTCTGGTGTACCAGGAGTTTGTTTCTGCTATGTCTGAAATGTGTGTAAAACAGCAAGGTCAGTATTCAGGATCCTACCCAAGGCTGGAACGGTCCAAAAACTAGTTAATAGTATGAGTGCTTGAGGAGTGAGGCTGCTGGACTGTGATCCCTCTAGTCTTGGCCCTCAGCTGTGGAGAACAACACACAGGAACTAGCTGGAGGATTCCCAAACTCTTTTCCATTAGTTTAGCTTAGTTTGGATAATGGGAAGTGCCATGGGGTTTACAAAAGTAAATTAGAATGAATCCTTAGCTCTGAAGTGTTTAGGATGTGGATTTTTTGGATCTGAAACAAACAAACAGAAAACTGCTGTATGGAGGAGAGAGAAAAGGAGGCCTATAGGCTTACTTGGCGGGCAAATAGTTGCTAAATGTAGTGGCCAAAATTCTCTTTATCTCTATGCTTGGACACCAACTAACATCTTTATTTTGCTTTTCCCAACCTTCCTACCCAAGCTAGCCTCTTTATGTGCTTCTGAGAGGTCTTAGTCTTTGTTCCTAGACCCTTATAGGTACCTTCATGCTATTGTACGCAGGAACTTCCCTTGCAACACTTGAGTAGAGAGATTGCTCCCATCTTGCAGAGTATGGATGAGGAGCAGGGGCAGTGATTTGCCCCAGGTTGTGCAGTGCGGTGCTAAAGACTGTGAGCTTGGATACCGCTCTTCTGAGTCCCAGATCTTTATCCCTTGAGTGACATTTCTCTCCTGTCAAGGCTTGTGGCCTGTGACTCCTGTCCAGAATTACATGTACAATTCTGGACAGCAAAATTAACTTGGTTTTGTTTTGCTCTGTGACCTTGGAAAGGGTCAATCAATTTGTTGGTGTGCCAGGCCATTACTGGTGCTGAGGGAGGCTGGAGGAGAGCCTGGGAGGTGTCCCACTGACACACACATTCCCAACACCAGTGTTTGGCTTGACAGAGATAGCTAGAGCTCTTTGTCCTCACGGGGCACCTGATGAGTTAAGACTTATCATGTTCTACAGACTCTGGGCCTGGATGGGTCAGCTCYCTGTCTGATCCCTCCTGGCTCAGATGCAAGTCTATCAGCTTCAATATCTCATCTCAATTGGTGGCTAATACTGGATGTTTCCTGGAGAGGCAGGCAGAAAGGCCTCAGCAGGAAGGTGCAGGATAATTGGCTCCCATATAGTTTTTGTCCCCTTCCTTCCTCCTGCAGAGGCTGGGGAAATGCTTGGTCCACTTCGGATATGATTAGCTCTTGAGGATGTCTCTTTTAACACTGTGCTTTTTCTCTAAAAGTTAATGGTGTGTGCTACCACAGGACAAAAGGAAAATAAGATCAACAGGGAAAAGGAAAGGACTTTGAAGTGTGTGCCCTTGGGAGTGCAGGGGCAAAGGGAGGCGGRGGAGGACTTGCAGATGACAGTGCTGTTCAGGAATCTCTTGCTGAACAGTCTGACTCTGTCTCTTGGGTCCTTGGGACAGGAACCAGAACAGGCTCCTGGCACTGTGCTTAGGCAGTGCCCTTTCTGTCTAAAGCGGGACATGTGCCAGTCCAATGCGAAAAGCAGAAATTTTGCCAACAGTGGCACCCACAATAGCACCTGGCCCGAAATAGCTTCCTAGGAAAAAAAAAGGAGAGGCTGATGAGGTTAGACAAGCCTGAAAGGGAGCAAGATGTCGAGCTTGTGATTGACAGGTGTAGGCCTGTGAGGAGGGGATATAAATCCTGTGGGGGAGCTCACCAGTCACCCTTTGGGAACAGGGAAAAAGCTGCAGGTAGCGCTCCGGGAAACGCTCTCCCCACGTCTACACCTCCCTTCAGCGAAGCATGGGTCTCAGCGACCAGGAATGGCAGCAGGTCCTCACAATCTGGGGGAAGGTGGAGGCCGACATCGCAGGCCACGGACATGAAGTTTTAATGAGGTAGGCAAGAAACTYAGGTCCTAAAAGCAGAGCTGAGAGCTTTTGATGAGAGACCAATGATAGTATCTACTGAAACTTGTGTTCATGTGTCTTCTGTGTTCATTCCAGCTTCCTCTTTTCTTTGTGTTAGGGCAGTGATATAYACATTTCTATGGTTTCTTGGTTAAAAATTACTGTTTAAAGCGGCTGCGCTTCTGTCTCTCCATCTGTCCATGAGCATAGGATCAGGCTGCCTTCAAAAGATTTTAGGACTTTGTTGCTCCCTTTGTGAAACCTGCTGCTAAAGCTGCTTTGTAATTTCATTGCCCAAGCACAATAACAAGAAACACTGAAGTGGACTGTGTGCCTCAGGCATCCAGATGCTCTGCAGCAAAGCTTTGGGCAGGTAGAGAAGGAAAGGACAGGAAAAATCACCTCTTGGACAGATTTATTGGAATCTCTGATTTCAGTAAATTGACTATAAATTATCTGAGTGTTTCTCTCTGCTCCTCTTAGTGTCTCCTGGCAGAGCCCTGTTCTTCCTCTTCTACCCTTTGGCCATACTCCTTAGAAATCTGTGTGGCAAAACTTGGGCAGTAGCTGCTGAAGTCTAGGTGTGAGGCACATTCTTCTCCCTCTTCCTCTCCTCTGTGATTCTGCCATCAGAGTGGGATCTGTGGTGAGATCCCTATCTGAGAGGACCCCTGCCTCCAYGCTGTCTTTGTACTCCTGATGTCTGGTGTGGGCAACAAGGAGGGCAGCAGCTGCGAGAYAGAAGAATACAGTCTGGAAGGGATCTTAATGTCACAGAGATTAGCTTAGAGCACGAAACAGCATGAGATGGACACTGGATCCTTGCCTGTCCTATGCGGAGACTCATGGTGTCCTCACAAGACATGTCATTTTAATGGTTTGCTCTCCTTACGGACAAAAAGCTTTTCCTAATGTTCTGCCTAAGCTGTGTTTGCTGGAGTTTAGTCCTTGGCTTTTTGTTCTGGCCCCGTTCAACCCAGAGAGCAGTTTATTGCCTTGTTCTTTTCTATAGCCCTTTACAGACATGCATTTCAGTGTCCTTGAAGTCTTGTCCAATGGAAGCTCTCCAAGGTGGATTTTCACTACTGGGATGTGCCCTCCTTGAAGTGGGATCTTCACCAGTTTTTGCCTCTGGGATCCTTTGCTTTATCTGTGTGCTGACAGGCTATATGGGTGCAATGCAGCATGAAACAAACTCTTCTGCTGAGAAAAAGATACATCTTTGGTGTTTCCATTTTGTAAATCTGTGGTACCGCAGTAAAYGGTGCATGGGCATTCTCTCATTGACACATGAAGGACACTGTCCATTATCCCTCCCTTAGTCTGTGCTCAGTACGATGTGCTAGAAGATGGTGCTGTGGAGAGTGGTGGGGATGTGGCATGTTGCACTCTGGCTTGGTGGGTTTCTGTCTCAAGCACATCTACATCACTTGGCAAACCCACAGTCCACTCAAAGCCTTTTCAAAGAAGAGCTGAAGCTGTTTTATTTATGTTCTTTATCATGGCCCAGTTCTGCTGCAATCTGGAAGGGAGGTGGGTAGCAGCGTGGCAATGTGACAACTCTCTGCACATAGTCCAGAGCAGGTATGTTACATTGACTAAAGARGGTAGCAGGACCCTGAGACCTCCTTGCCAGTCCACCTCCATTAGGTGACTGGTTGGCTCTAGAAGAGACATAAGGCAGTAAAAACATTTTCCAGACCAAAAAGGTAATACTGTTTTTCCTCCAAAGACCTCATAGCCCAGGCAGAGGCATTCACAGGAAAAATGTCTGTCATGGCATTCTGCTAAAGCTGGTTGCAGTGATGGGAACGTCACATTTTAGTAATATAGTAGAAAAGAAGAGGAAAGTGTTGCGAGGCAGAGCACAGCATTAAATCAATAGATGACACCAGCCTCCCTTATGCCCTCCAGCCAACCCATGTAAATTTTTGTTTCCTCATGGGATTTCTGAGTGAGGAGAAAAGCAGGGGAAGACCAAAAAACTTCTCTTAGTTTGAATATGTCTCCACTTGTGAATTGTTAAAAGTCTGCTAGGTAGATGTCAGATCCTGGGAACATGTTTAGAAAATATTGATTCAACTGGATGCGATCCAAAGGAAACAAAAACTACTCCTTGAAAGAATTTTCAAGAGTCTCAGGGGTATATCATCTTCTGGAGACATGGTTCAGACCTAGCCAGACACGATGGAGAGAGATTTGTTAGAAATACAGAATCTATTATAAATCCATCCTACTTAATGCTGCAAGGTTTTGCTAAATCTCTTTCTTCTCCCAAGGTGTGAGACAACCTGTGCCATGGAAAGATATAGCAAATAGGAAAGGTGTTCTCAGCAGTAGGTAGAGGACAAAAAGCAGTGCAGAAATACTTTGTTTTGATACTATAGGAGACAGCTGAAATGAAAAGCTGTCAAAGACTGAACATGACAGCTTGTATTTTCCAAGTACTTGAGGTATTTATTAACGCAGGCTAATACATAATCACATAATAAGAAGGAAAGTCTGGCCATCATCCAAATGGCCACCAATGTAGAAGGAATGTTTAGTTCAAGGTGATATACAAYCTCTTAGACAATCCCAGCACCAGTAGACTTCTGAGGGCAGGGAAAGTGAGTGACTACTGCCCTGTGAGGGGAAAGTTGATTTTGTAACTAATGTCTTGGGCTCAAGAGCTGTAGACACCATCTCAAGAAGCGTGAATGAGCCATTTCACAGATACAGCCCCAGGCCCCTTTGGTAAGGATAGCCATCATTTTTTTGCCAATGCTTCAAGTGGTCAGATTAGTCCCATCAGGGAGTGTAATACCTCTTTGCAAATAAGCCTGCATGAGGCAGCTGATGTCACAACACATAACTGACTGCTCTGAATAATCATGCCCCCTTCCCACCTGGATTTTAGGAGCCTGACAAAGAAAAGGAGTTAAATTTCCTACTGATTTGGTTGCCACTGATGTCTGCATCCCAGARAAATGCAGCAGGGAAAAAGCATGGGGAACAAACTAATGTGGCTTTGGGCCACTCTTCCACCTTCTTTACTTCCATTTTGGGAACAAAATGCCTATGTCTGAAGGCCTTGTGCTCCTGTTACTTGCTCCCAAGGACTCTCTGAGGTGCTGTAGTGCTTGACAACAGAACCATGGTGAACTGTCTGAGTTTAGCTGGGAGATGGGAGAAAAGGGCAGGAACCAAGACCCTCTGTATTCACGTTCGCAAGGAAGGGGGCATAGTAAGCTCTCACACTGAGCTGACGTTCAAGCCCATTGGAGTCCTGTTCATGAGGGACTTTTAGAGTGTATTTGAGAATCATCAAAACTCTCCTCTTCCTGGGCTGCTTGGTAAGAGCAAAGGGGATGCAATACCTCACTGCAGGAGAATGGCAGGCTGAAGGAGGAACGAGTTGGTTTCTCAACAATAGAATGAAAGAAGAAAAATGATTTTGTTTTTCCTTCAGATAAATGCTTTCATAAACTTATCTTTTGCTGCACTAATCAGCCTTAGCTCTTGATTATCTCCCAGTACATTTGACATAACCCAGGGGACTGGGTTCAACAAAGTTGAGGTTCAACAAGGCCAAGTGCTTGGTGCAGCACTTTGGTCACAACAATGCCATGCAGTGCTACAGTCTTGGGACAGAGTGACTGGAGAGCTGTGCAGCAAAAAAGGAGCAGAGGGTGTTGGTTGACAACTGACTGAACATGAGCAAGCAGTGTGCCCAGGTGGCCAAGAAGGTCAACGGCCTCCTGGCTTGTRTCATGAACAGTGTAGCCAGCAGGAGCAGGGAAGTGATCATTGCCCTGTACTCAGTGCTAGTGAGGCCGCATTTTGAATACTCTGTACAGTTTTGGGCCCCTGACTACAAGAAGGAAATTGAGCTGCTAGAAAGTGTCCAAAGAAGGGCAACAAAGCTGGTGAAGGGGCTGGAACACAGATTTTATGAGGAGCGGCTGAGAGAGCTGGGATTATTTAGTCTGGAGGAGAGGAGGCTTAGGAAGACCTTGTCACTCTCTACAACTACCTGAAAGGAGGTTGTAGTGAGGTGTAGTGAGGTGGGGGTCAGGTTCTTCTCCAAAATAACTACAGCTAGAACAGAAGGAGATGGCCTCAAGTTGCACCAGAGGAGGTTCAGGTTAGACATTAGGAAGAATTTCTACATGGAAAGAGTAGTCAAGCATTGGAAGAGGTTGCCAAGGGAAGTGGTGGCATCACTGTCCATGGCAGCATTCAAGAAACATGTAGATGAGGTGCTTAGGGACATGGTTTAGCAAGCATGGTGTTTAAGGGCTTACAGTTGGACTTGATGATTTTGAAGGTCTTTTCCAATTATAGAGATTCTATGTTTCTATGACTGGTGTCAAATTGCTACGACATTTGCCCTATTGTAACAGATAGACATATGTAAGACAGTGTCTCTGTAACAGTAAAGAAAAAAGATAGGGATAGTTATATTAGACAGGACATGTGTAAGAGGATGGGGCTGAACAGTACAGATATAGTAGTCAAAGGGAAGTGTCTCAAGTGTTTTTGCTCTGGAACTCAAGTGGCATTTGATGATAATGAAAAAAGACGTCTTGGACAAAATGGTTAAAAAAGGAAACTTTTGCCCACTCTGTGTCATCAGGTTATGGAACAACCTACCAAAGGAAGGATAAAAAAACATTCAGAGTGGGAAAAAATGCTTCCCTAGCTGATATACATGCTAGGAATGTGAATAATTACTATTTGGAAAAGTCCTGAAGCTTCAGGGTTCCCAAACCAAAGTAATCTTTACTAGCAGGGGCTAGCTAAGAGTTTTCCTAAAGGATGGAAACAGTTTATCACACATCTGCCCATTCATATACTCTGAAACACCTGGACCTTAGCTCTGGTTCAGATGATCGCCCTTTCAGGTCTCACAAGTCCTCTTGCTTCTATCTGCAGACTCTTTCATGACCATCCTGAGACCTTGGATCGCTTTGAAAAATTCAAAGGTCTGACAACTCCTGATCAGATGAAGGCCTCTGAAGATCTAAAGAAACATGGAGCTACTGTCCTTACTCAGCTGGGCAAAATCCTGAAGCAGAAGGGTAATCATGAGGCTGAGCTGAAACCTTTGGCTCAAACCCATGCCACCAAGCACAAAATACCTGTCAAATATCTGGAGGTATGAAAAGAGCTGGGAATTTTGGTGTCTGATGTCCAGTCAATGTAGGACAGCTGTATGAGAGTTGCACTTTTATTTATTGATAGCTAATGGACTTCAGCGGGTCCTCCATCAAGTCAGTGGTTTCTGTGTACAGGCAGGAGGAGGCACAGAAAGTGCTCAGCTCACAGCATGTGAATCTCCAAGATTAGATTTTCCATTCAAAATACCATATGCACTCTGAGCAACCCTAGACAATAATAAACCAGCTCGAGCAGCCTCTGCGTGCCTGGGAAATCACATTATATAAGAAAAGTCAGTGGCTAAACACAAGGGAGATACAATTTTAGTGCAAGCCCTGGAGGATCCATTTGAAACCAAGAGCTACAAAACTGTTATACATACACAGGGCATGAATCTACAAACTTAAGAGGCAAGGCAGACAAAGAGCAGGGAGTGCTATGGTCTACTCAAGATCATGAAGCAGACTGGTGTCAGAGCAAGGAACAGAGCCCAGTGGCCCAAGTCCAGGCCAGGATCTTGCATGCTAGACCACATCATCTCTCCAGAGCTTGTGGAAAGCACTACTGAATTAGCTCAGGGATATTTCCAGGCTCTACAACCTATTTCTCAGTATGAATTTTCTGAAAATAAACCTTGAGTGTCCCTTCTGTTTTTTTTTTTTTTTTTTTTTCCCCTCCCAGTTCATTTCTGAAGTCATCATCAAGGTCATTGCGGAAAAGCACTCTGCAGACTTCGGGGCTGATTCCCAGGCTGCGATGAAGAAGGCTTTGGAGCTGTTCCGAAATGACATGGCCAGCAAGTACAAGGAGTTCGGTTTCCAGGGTTAGCACATACGCACAGCAGGACACCACATTGCAGGACTGGCCTTGCATCTTAGAGTAGCTTCCCCAGCACTGTTTTGTACATCTCACAATTGGCCATCCGAGACATGTGGGAATGCTTTGATGAGAGGCCAAGAATCACTGTAGGCAGTGCAGAGGCACTCAATAATGTCCATGATAAAACTTTGTCCTTTCCTGGCTTTATGTGTACGAAAAAAAATATCTGTTTTCTTAGGAAAAATAATGTAAGATGTTATCTGTGAGCTTCTGCCTATCCCTTTTCCTTTCCCCCTCCCCAAGATGCAGACTCATTCCAGAGGGCAATGGCATGGCCAGATATGAAGGGATGTGAAGGAGCGAGAGGAGCACAAAGGACTGCGGGGGAAAGAGAGGATGAAAGGCTGACTCAAATGATGGGAAAGGCATTTTAGAGTTGGAAGTCGGGACCCAGTGTCCAAATCTCCATGCTCCCCCTAGCTGAGACTGTTAGCAGGATAATGTGGATTGCTTTCAGCACAGTCACTGGTGTTATTTTGCTTAGTGGGGGTGAGTGGAGCTAGTCAGTCTTCAGGGTCACTCACACTGAGCTCACTCAGTCTTCAGGGTCTGCCAGTTTGGTAACTTGCATTGATTGCTAAAGTCACATTAATAAAACTACAAAAGTCATGTTAGTAAAACTACGAAAAGTAGCACTCCCTGCAATCTATAGGTTTACAGCAGCCACTGCTATGCATTGAATTTCTGTTGCACTGGGTAGGAATGATGTGTTTCTCAGTAAATAAAAATTCCTGCACCACTGTGTAGTGTTTGCTCCTTGCTTTGCAGATGTGCCTCAGTGAAAGTGAAGGAGATAACAGATGCATAGAATCATTATGGTTGCAAAAGACCTTTTAATCACCAAGTCCAACCGTAAGCCCTTCAACACCATACCTGTTAAACCATGTCCTTAAGTGCCTCATCTACATGTTTCTTAAACACTGCCAGGGATGATGACTCCACCTCTTTCTTGGGCAGCCTGTTTCCGTGCTTGACTATTCTTTTCATGTAGAAGTTTTCTCTAATATCCAACCTGAACTTATCCTGGTGCAACTTAAGGCCATTTCCTCTTGTCCTATTTTTGGTAGATATTTTGGAGAAGAGACTGACCCCTGCCTTGCTACAACCACCTTTCAGGAGCACCAAATATAGAGGGATGATCGCTTCCCTAGTCCCACTGGCTACACTGTTCCTGATRGAAACCAGGATGTCACTGGCCCTCTTGGCCACCTAGGCATCCTGCTGGCTCATGTTCAGCTGGCTGTCAAAAGAGGAAAAGGGCCAAATGGCATTTTGCATGCAGATGTGCCTGCCAGTGCTGATACTGCCGTACCAGTTCATGACATGAACACCACGTGGAACCTCTCTCACCCAGCTGACTTGGGACACCACATACATACTGCTATGCTTGCATATGGACAACAGTGCTCCAACTTTGGAGCTCAGTTGTTGGCATGGGGTCATGACCTAGTTACTTGACTGAAATGCTAAGCAGCAGTCTAGACCCAGGACCTCTGGGCTGTGGGAAGCACTTGCCGATTGAAGGTCATGGCTGCTGCTGAGCTAAGGGACATGCTGAGCTGAGGGTGCAGCAGAAAAAGCATTTACTCCCTCTTTGTGCTCTGCATTTTTTCAGTGGAAAAAAAAGGGAGCCTATCATAGTGTTCTGTTTTTCAGTGGGAACAAGTTTCTCAAGTAATGCCGAACATAGCAAAAGGGCAACACTGCAAGGTAGCACATCCAAGCAACCTCAGGTCTCAGAAGCAGTCCAGTTGCCGAATGAGTGCTGTGCTCTCTCCAAACCACAAAAAAAACAGGTCTGCTTAGCCCAGCAGGAGTCGTGCAACACCAGCATATACTGTGCGAAGAACCAAGCCTAGGACTCTACACCCTTAGTTTTGTTGGGAGGTATTGCTGAGGTGTGTGCTGCACTGAGTTTACAAGTATTAATGTATATCCCATCAGAGAGCTGAAGTGGTAGGTACAGTAAAGCAAGMTGACACTTGCCTTTTCTTGTCTTCTTCCCACCCTAGTACTGTGGTGAGGTAGAAGTGAACTATTTCATCGAGATATGAGGAAAGATTGAGGGCCATATTGAGCATGGGCACCCCAGGGCTCTTTGGCTGCAATGGTCTTTGTTGGCACACACACATAGCTGCCTCCTTGCAGAAGATAACGTGGGTGAGGGGCTTGCTGTCTTTCTGGGTATTTGCACAGGGACAGGAGCATTTGTAGCAGTCCCAGGGCAGGAGTGGGATGTTGCAGAGAAAAGCAGTTGGCCTTTACTAGGGGAAGTGCGTGGAGTCAACACTGCTGCTGTTTTCAAGTATGGGGATGGTAATGCTCATCTCAGTGTGAAGGCAAGCACATGAAAGAAAAAATAGCTAAGCAATTTTAGGAATTACTAGTCAGGCAGGTGCCAAGCATTCCCTGGTACATGTTTTGCAAAGGAAATGGGGAGGAGCCACCAGTTCCCATAAATGTTTCACTCCTGAACTAGTGCGAGTCTGCTGTGTTTTTCGTCAGTGTCAAGTCCCAAACTTTTCAGTCTCTGAGAGCAGAAGGAATGGATTCCTTCACAGGCAGATTATGTCTGATTTTATGGTCTCTACAAATCCATACTTGACCTCTGGGAGATTKCTTGGAGGTTGTAACCTTTTGGATAGGGTAAGAAAGCATGGGCTGTCACCTAGATGAAGTTTCGGCCAGGTGATTCATCCCTGTCTGAAACAACTTGCTACTTGTCCCTCTTGTCTACTTTATCTGGAGGTGCCTGGCTTTGCAAGAATGGCAGCCTATTTAGTCACAGTCTAGGATTGCCTGGACAATAAGATTTCCTGTCAGTGACGACAGCTCCACGTTTGGATAAAAAGCTCTGCTATGGCAGCTGCTTCTGTCAGTCTAAGCAGGACTGCAGTCATTTCTAGATATTTTTATTTTGGGTCACATGTTGGAGGATGGAGAACTTACAGATACGTTCTGCCTAGCTACTGGTTATTAGGTACCTGGAATAAACTTTGTCCTATTGGGAACACAGCTTCTTTGCCCAGCCTGCCCTGCTCCTATGATAGTGTAGTAAGCGCTATCCTTAAACCCATGGTGCTAAGTAAGATCCATTATTTAACGAGAGCAAGCAGTGTTGCTGCTGTAATTGCTTCTGGTTGTGCGTACAGCATGGTGAGGATGTTCAAGCACAGATGAACCAGCAGGTTCAGATGCCAACAGCAGTGAAGTGAATGAGTACAAGCTTGTAAGTGGGATGAACAAGTCCAACTTAGCTCCTGCGGGCTCAGTAGGTTGGGTTGCTTGTGCCGAAAATCATGTGTCTGCGCCTTTACTGCAATGGGTGCTGAATATGCCCTCGACTGCACTGCTGTAGCAATATCTGTAATTCTCACACAGTGAGTCTATAAAACTCTGGTGACAGCCTCTGCTTTAGGGAAGGAACAGGCTTCTAGAGGAAAAGGAATGGTGGGGAAGTGATCTTTCAGCTCCACATTGCATTGAATAAAACTCTGTGCTGGAGTGACCCTTTGGGGCTACTAGTACGTGTAGCTTTTCTGTTTCAGGTATGAGGCAAAGTCCCTCTGTGCAGATAAGTTGTATCAGTGTAAGCCCGGATCATTTCCTGTCTTCTTTCCAAGAATACCTTTTCAGGAGAAGGATGGGTCCTTGGCCCAGCCTCTTTCCCTGTCAGCACAATCTGGTGTCACGTACATATTCCTGGTGACACAATGGGTCATAGGTTATACTGCTGCCAGTGTCCTTACTCTGGCACACATCCACCCATGACCTACAGTCAGGTCAGACATATGGCCATCTGATATTCTCCATACACTCCCAGGATTTCTTTTATCCCAGTAATGTCTTTTCTGGTAGAAAATTGCCTTATGCATCTACAGTCATTTCTGTAGATAGATTCTGTAGATTTCTGTAGTCATTTCTTAGACAGAAAAGAATATCTGTGTAGCTTTGCACTTGACATGCTACTCTTCTGTCACTGCCACAGTTTCACTGCATGGTACAGCTCCCCAAGGCACCGAGCAAGCGACCTGTCTGTGTTCCCTTGGGCTTTGGTGTTACATGCTGGCAGGGCAGGAGGATCTCAGACATGGGATGCAGGACCTCACTTCCCAGGCACTGTGCATACAAGTCAGACCTGAGTAGGATGCAGCAATACAGCAGGCTGACCTGTCTCTCCCCCATCCCTCCTCCTGCCTACTGACCAATCGCTCCAATATGCTACCAAAGTCAAGCAGCACCAGGCAGTGTGTGTTGATGACCATGCCCTTAATCCTGTGGTGTGTCTCCTGGGTCACCTCAGCAGGAGAAAGGGACCGGGCACTGGTGACTAATCCTGYTAAATATATAGCACTTCAACATGAAGCTTGTGCCCATCTTCACACTTGGATCTCCTTGCAGGTCTTATGTGAGGAGCAAGCAGAAAAGTCCCTCCAGTCCATGTCATGGTTATTGAACAGATACTGACACTTTTAGGGGTTTGGTTAGAGTCCTGAGGATGTAAGGTCTGCATGATGCTTTAGTTTAACAAGGAGGCTCAAATGCTCCTGCAATACTACATGCTTTCAGAAGTATTCAGAAGTATTTTTTCATGACTGTTACTAAAATAGTACCTAGTCAAAACTTGTCCTATTGATTGTGCCACTGAGGAAGAAGTAGTAGTGGTGGATCAGATATTTCTCTAATATGAGCTTGCTTGGCTGTAACATTTTCTTTGAAGTTGCATGGCATCAGAGCACTATCATCATCTCATCACCTTATTACCCTCACCTTTGCACAGACGGCACAGTCCTTATCACTCAGAGTCTGTGCTGTTTCTTAGAATGAGCACACACTTATCTATACACATGCACCGGATTCACAACACACATCATCAGTAAAGTCCCTTTGCTCACTTCCTTCAGATTTCTGCATGCTTGTGCACTTTTTTTTTTTCCCATTGGAGAGGATGATATATATTTGTTCTCACATAGTGCCTTAAATGAAGTATTGCAGTGAAACCAAATTTCACTAGGGTCTGTCACAAGTGCCAGGATAGATTATGCAAGTACATGATGGCACCCTAAGCATACTAGAAAGGAGAGAGGGAGTGTCAGATGTCACAGAGGTATGCTGGCAGAATCAAGAAAGACACCTAAAACTATAACAAGGAAGAAAAGAAATGCAAATCATCCTCTTTTATCCAAGAAGTTAATAAATGATCATTTATGAATACAATAAAAGCACAACTACACATCCTTGTTGGCCAGCACACAAGTTCCTCCCTCACTTCTGATCCTAGGCATTACAAGCCCATCTCCTGGTCCTGTGACTCCTATAAAATCCTTATCCAAATGCCACTAAAGGTGACCTTGTGGCTTTTTAAAGCATTACGCTATATTCACTTGGCTGTACTGTACTAAAGCCCTTTCCTGGTTTGGCTTTCATCTCCCGAAACAAAATGATAAATGCCATAGCCCTGTGGGAAAGGGCTATTCATTTTGGCCAGATTTGGCAAGGAGAGACTGTTGCTGGTATGGCTACCCTGCAAACAGCAGTAAMCCCCAAAACAGTTTTACAGTAACTATTTAAGGTATTAAAAATGAATGCAAAACAGACAACCCCATCTAGCAACTGGTGAATTTACCCAGAGTGTAGGGCTGAAGGTAGAGCTGTATCCATATAAATGTGCTGAGTTTGGCATCCAAGAAGGCCACTATAAAGCCTTCTGGCCATTTATACCTCAGCTACAGCCATGTATCTGGACTGCAAAGTAAACAAGTTTAAGGCTATTCCCCTCCAAAGAAAGCTTTGTATGAATGCAGCCTCTAGATGCTTGATCTTACTTAAAGCAGATTAAAATGTTTCAGATATAGAACAGCTCTGGCTGGAAGRGCTTTTGGATTTTTTTTTATGTTTAACTCTAACTCTGTGCTTATCTGGTGTATCTTCTATGGCTTCTTAGTGCCTCAGTCACTCAGTGTAAAGAGTGATTTAATTCATTTAAGTTTTTCTATATTCTCTCTTTCTTGTCCAGTTCACTCCCAATAGCTCTATTTTCATCTTCAAGCTAAATTCCAGCATCCAAACTCTCACTAAAGGGGTGGAAAATTCYTCAAACTGATACTCTAGCTAAGATCTGGGATTGCTCTGCCCAGGGCTTGCAGCAGTTTGTCCTCTTGGCTCCTGGTGAGMTTTTGGTTTGGGTTATCTGGGCAGTTAGCTGATAAGGTGTCAAAGTGGGTCTTTATCTTTACAGTCCCTCCTCAGCCAGATGAACATATATAGGAATAGCCTGGCACCCTAAAAAAAAAAATCTTTTGAGGGATGTAGTACATCATGGATTAACTGTGAGATGTTTGGAGAGGAAAAAAAAAATAAAAGAAATCAAAAAAGCAGTGCTTTGCCTGCACTGTGTCCCTGCAAGCATGGCCAGAGTGCTCTCTGCAGAGTCTGTGGGAGGGCCGGTGCTCAGCGAAGGACTCGTACCAGACGTGCTCAGACAAGACAGCAGCACCAGAATAAAGCAGGCAGGCACAGGATGTGCCACACTTGCAATTACTTTTCTCGGAGGGTAGATGGGTCTGTGAGGAAGAATGAAAAATGAAATGCAGGTGGGAAGATGGAGGAGGCTTTAACCCCTCCCCAAATGAATAAGGCTGTTTACTGCTCTCAGTGCCTTTGGAAGAATAATAACTTTATTCTGACAGTTATTGTGCTATATCAGGATGGAGGGAGTTTCCTGTTACCAGCTGGTAATGTGTGCTTTCATATGGAAAGAAAGATGGACTGGGAGTTTCCTCACGGTGCTAGCACCGTGGATGCAATGCTTTCACAAAGTTGTCCCATAAATCATGATAAACTTTCTGTGAAGTTCAGTTTTGCCTTGATAACAGTATGTGTAGCTAACCCTGCTAATCTTATTTCAACTAATTTCAACAAGTCATGTTTAAGCTGCGGTCCCTTTTTGCTTGAGACAGCAGAAATAATCCTTTAGTACATAAAGTCATCATTTTTTCTCCCTTCAGTCAAAATTCTCTCTCACAAAATGGAGTTCTTTGTAACAGCCACAAAATGCTGGCTTGTAACAGCAAGGATGACTGGAAAATAATGTTTAACATATTTCCTCACAGAGTTCTTCTAGTTCATCTGTGCTGTAGCTTCCTTGTCTGTTTTAGATCATAAACTTGTTGACTGTGTGTCTTCGGGGACAAACTGAGTTCTGATGTTTAATTGCAATTAAACATTCTGTCTCATCCATCTTAAACTATCAGTTTCTAAAAGGCAATGAACACTCTTCATACGATATCTCTGTTATTTGCTATAGTGTTTTTACCTTAGACCTTAGTTAGGGACCTAACTCTCCTTCCCATCCACATTTCTGTGCAATTAGCTTCGTTTTACAGAGGGAAATTGAGGTGGGGCCAGTCACTAACACATCCTTTTTTTTCATGTTTAGGTCATTTAGCTGTCTACAAGGCCAGACTGCAGACTACATGATGTAGGAGGTTTGTGAGCTCCCTGAGTAGGAAGACATGTGAAGCTTTGCCATGTGCCAGTAAGCAGTTCTTGCTTTGATGTGGTTGCATTTCAGCAATAGACAAAGGACATCCTGTATGTAGAAGCTCAGCTAAAACACTGGTGTGGTRTAAATAACCAGATAGATTACAGATGCTGCATACAAAGCATAGCAGTGTAAAGGCCTTTGGGCTGAACTTGGAATGAAAAGCTCTGGAGATTAATGCACAACGGTATCACTTGGGTCACTAGTAATCTTCTCACTTCCAAAGCAGAAGGCCCTGGACTGAGATCATAAAGGACTTAAATATCTAAACCAGGTTCCTGGCAGAAGTGATATCCCTAAATCCAAATATATAAACCTCAAATCCACCTGCATAATTCTTCACATGCTTACATTTTCATTGTTAACTGCTCTCCCTCTCTCCACACCACCTGATTTTCTAAGACTCTTGTTTTGCTATGCCCACATCTTCTATCAGCTTGGGTGGTCCAAGCCAACTAGTGCTCATCTCTCTAATACATTTATGATCCTCAGATGTCACCTTCCTCCATCTGATTCATCAGATTCCAATGGTMCTTTGCCTACATCTGACCTCAAAAACTGCAGTTACATACAGCCACTTCCATATCGCAACGTGGCTAGTGAAAGAGGCCGAGGTGCTTGACTTTTCTACATGCATCAGCAGGTAAGCTCTGCTTCCTCCAGTCTTTTTTAAAAAGAGATATGCCTTGTGATCCTTTTCAGTAATGGTTTGCCTAACTTCAGAAGAGGTTTGAGTGATGAATCTCTGCCTCATTTGTGTTCCTACATGTTAAGAGAGTAGACCAAGAAACACTGCAGAGCTGTGTTTGTACTGGCTRTACTTAGCTAGCCCTCCCCACACAACACACAGCCAAATGCTTTTTGAATTGCCAGGCTCTCTAACAGAGAGTCTATGTTAGAGTCCTTGGGCAACTAACCCAGCCTGCAGAAGCTACTCCAGCACCCAGGAGCACCTAAAAGTGATCAGCAATAATTTTTATTATCCCAGCTTTCACAGTGCTTTCAGGTCTTTACTGTCTTCTTCAGCATATTTGCTCCCCAGAAGAAATCTCTTTGAAAGGTAAAATGGAGATAGAAGAGAGAAAATATCTCAGCAAGAGCAAGATGATTCATTTCAGCATCTAGGATTAAGTGATATACTGGAATCTATGAAAAATTTAATAGGGAACAAGAGGATCTGACAACCTGGTGTATGATGTACAGAGATTTTTTTTTGGTTTTCCTGTGAGTTATGTTGCAGCTTCCCTTCTGCCTCATGCACAGTAACATCTGGCTGTACCAGCACTTGCAAATCTCTATGGAAGAGAACTAGTACAAGAGAAAGAGGGTTTTATTTCTTTTTTGTTTTGTTTTAAAGATACCTTGCAGCTGTGCCTGGCTGGAAGGAATTCACTGCAAGCATGACAGTCAAGAAACCTTTCCTTTGTTAATTTTGTGGTGTTCATGTTCATACACATAGTGCCTTACAACTGAGTAGGCTTCAGTACAAACAATTCCAGCAGAATGCATGGGGAAAAATGGTGAAAATGGAAAGAATGATTGTTCTTTTCCAACCACAATCAAGTTGGAGATCCACAAATCTCCAGACTCTGAGCACTGCATCCATCTCAGCAGCAAAAGGGTTCATTAGATTTGTGAAGAAAAGTGTATTACAGCCTCTCAACATTTAGAAATAGACCAAAGCATAAAAAGCAAGTACTGCAGAGTGCATCAGCCTTTCAAGCACTGGCATTGGTGAGATAAGAGATAATATATACTTGAGAGAATATTTTGAGAGAGAGAGAGAGAACATACACCTCTTGCATCATAAGGGCACGGCATCTTAGAAATAAATTTAAGGAATAACCTTTCTCTAGACATTTAATTCCACCCCGCTTGGGAGTGCTTACCTTACTATTAATTCTATGGTGATATTGTGTGCATGTGGGTGTAAGTATGTACGTACAGCACAAAGCCCAGAGATCCTATAGTTAGTACACTGAACTACTTGTTTTGTTCCAGAGCACCAAAGGTACCTAGCCTCTCAACATTCATTAATTTCAGTGGGTACAAGGCTTTTCAAAGACCTGGATTCATATAGCAATCATTTTAGCCACACATTTCATGAGATCACTCATTTCATTCTGCTCATGATGCAGTACAAACCTGAAAACCACATTCATGTGTACACATAAGCTGCAGTATGAGCTCCTTTTATTAGTGCCTTTTGCAGTAATAACTGTGATCTATTTAAAGTGCTAAAGCTTCAAACTGCAATTCCCTGTAGCAGATGTAGTGGAAGCAGCTATCCATGGAAGTGAAGCAGAATGCATTTGTGTTGCAGCTCAAAGGATGGGCTCCATCCCAATAAATGAGTTACCCAATTGCTGCCACTTGAAGATAAGCTTTAGTTCCTTCTTTGGTGGTTTGGGATTTGGAGCTTAGTTAAGTTTCATGGTGAAGTTGTGCTGCAATTTATACTGTCTGTTTCATTTTTGCTTTTATATTTCTCCCCTTTAGAGGGCATTTGAGGAGAAGGAGACACTGTTGATCTCGTAGCTCAGCTCTGCATCTTCAAACACGTCATGGGCTAAATCCATTTGTCATGACTGCCAGCCTCAGTCCTAACTTAACAGCAGCAAACTCATTTTCAACTCCACAGTTGGTCCTTAAACATGAACTTTAAAGTTGCTTGAGTGGTTAAGAGTTGTTGCAAAGCAGAGGGGCTCAAACAACTCCTTTTATAGGAGGAACTGTATTTTTTTCCTTCATCAACCTTGAATTTAACTCTCCTTCTCTGTCATAGACTTACTGGTGTCGGTGCTGGCAAAGTGTAAGGTTTTTCTGCCTGGACAATTGCCTGGTGGTATGCAATGGAGGGTTTTTTAGAACTCTGGGTAGTTAAGGGTTTGGCTACAAATTTCTGATTAAACCAAGGCTTGTATCCATCAAAGTCATCCTCTGTTAGGTTGTTTCCAATGGGATCAGAAGAGGATAAGTGGAGGAAAGAGCAAAAGTAGTACTAGGTATGGGCTCTGTGAAAGAAAATTGGTGTCCTCTGTGGTGTTTCCTGAACATATCTCCACTTCTCACAACCTTGTTGCTCTGTTATTCCACTCTGCCCACCATATTAGTGACTGACTGAATGAAATTGTCTCACCTCCAAACAAGAAGCAAGAAATAAAGCATTGTACTACTGTATACAGTATTGAAGCATCATGACTGTAGTCCTATCCTATCCTATCCTATCCTATCCTATCCTATCCTATAACCTATAGGATATGTGCAAGAGGAAGGATGCAGCTGAAATATGACTGTTCTTTTAATCTCTCCAGGCCAGGAGAGATACATGAAGATCCCATATCTACATTATGAAGATCCATTTATATTTCCAAAGGAAAGAGGTGTGGCTGAGAATCAGTTCCCTAAGCCCCTAGTTTATATACAGAACTAGTGGGGTATTTTTGTTGTAGAAGTGTGAGCTAGAGGAAGTGAATAATCATTTTTCTCCTAACGTAGCTATATAAGTCTTTGCTGATCCAAAGGTGGAGATATGGATTCCTACCACTATGATATAGCCAAATGGCGATGTGTATGATATCTTGCTGGTTGCTAGTAGAGGGCACCATGGACTTCACAAAGAAATGCTGAACATAGGGAACTACAGAGAGGAAGACTGAGATCATGTGTTACCAAGCTCCACTTCTTGAGTTGCAGACCGTTGTTGTCATGACTTCACTTGTTTGTTTGTTTATTTATTTATTTTCATGAAACAATTCTGAATAATTTAATTTTGGCCCTTGAGAGGGATAGGAATGAGGAACATACTTGCCCACACAGGCTGCAGAGAAAGTCTAGGAAAACCAAACATTAGCCAGATAGCAGTTTGAGTCACACCTGGTACCACAGAACAACTGATTCAGGAACTAGTCCTTTGGGGAACAGAGCAATGAAAACAAACTGTTTTTGAGGAAAAAAAAAAAAAAAAAAAGAGAGAGAGAGATTCAATAAGCCATGAGCTCATCTTTCTCTTTGTTTTCTTGGGATATTGTCACCTGAATTATTGGAGGAAACATTGTCTGATTCAAGCACAAGCAATGTCTTATTCCTTACCCTCCAGTAATCCTGAAGTCTTTAAACCAAGATACACCTGCTGTCCAGACTCTTTCTCCCACTCAGACATCTATTGGGATGATCTGCCAACATCCCAAGTGTGAGACAGCTGCTCACATTGCTACATCTAAATAGACCTTACACTGGAATAAGAAGTGGAGGGAGTGTTTTTTTTTTTTTTTTTGATCTTTGGGTTCCAGCTGTTCCTTGACCACAGATGGCCATGGTCTGTGCACATTTCCGCCTACATATGACTGACTTCATAATTTCATTATATGGCATAATTCCTAGCCTCCTCAAGACACCATTTGTTCATACAGAAAAGGAAACCCATGCTTTCTCAGTGAAGCCCCTTCAGTTTTATTCAGGTATTGCCTTTATTATAATTGGTGGAGGGCTGAGAGTATGTTTGGACAAAGTACAAGACATCAAAATGAACAGTCTCTGCACTAGAGAGCTAGACAACCTTGCCAAGGCAGCTTGTTCCTGGCAGAGAAGGCTGCACCATGACCATTTCCCAATAAGGTAGAAGCAATCTGATAGTTACATTGCAAGGGCTTCACAGCACATGAGTGTGAAATAAGGTTAAAATTAAATGAGAAGAGTAAGGCTATCGTTCCTTAAGCTATCTGCCTGCTGGCTGCTGAAGGTTCACCTTTGCCTTGAAACTACTGCCATAAAAAAATATATCCAGTTTTGCAGAGCAATTTCTTGTGTACCTCAAGAAAACTTGGGTGCAAGCAAAATGCTTTGCTGACTCCAGCCATTTCTCTTCTGAGTGTAACCTGCTCCAGGAAAAACCATTTAAGGCTTTGATGGAAGAYAGTCATTTGCTTGCAACTACCATGTCCTGTTCCACAAGGTAACATGACATTATTTCACTACACAACCACATGCACTTTAAACTGTAGAGAAGCAACATTGTTCAGAAGCAAAATACACAGAAATGGTATCTACCTGTCTTCATGCAATTCCTTGAGTGTTAGTGAAAMACAGAGCACCATCTCYGCAGGGATAGGCACTGTGGCATAAWCAGCTTGAAAGACTGATTCAGCTAGAGGGGGGCCGRAAGAAGAGAGAGCTTGGAGGGAAAAGGAGATGAAGACTGTAACAACAGTGAATTCAGATGCTGTTGAAAGAAGTTATACTGTAAGAGGCTGTACTGAATGCTAGTTTCTATGAGGTTAACTCAAAGTTTATGAAGGAAAATTCTTCAGCCATGCAGTACAGGAGGACAGACAAGATGACCTCAGATGTTAAGAAAACCTCTACTACTTTCTAAAGAAAAAAAAAAAAAGAAAAAAAAGAAACTTTTAGTCTAGTTTAARATTGGAAGGGCCACCATAGCACTTTTAGTGGCTGTCATTTATGTTAACACAGTGAGGACACACCACTGGATGTGAACAAAGCTGAYCTGGAAAATATGCTTTTATTATCAAAACATATCACTATGGGATGTGAGTATATAAAGAGTGAGGAAAAGAAATGTATCATCTGAAGAGATATGATGTAGCAAGACATGAGGACACCTAGTCATACCAGGATGTGAATATTTGTCACTATGCAGCACACCAAACAGAAGGTTTCCTATAAATATTTTTACTAAGATTTGTCTGGACACATTTACATTGATTCCACATAGACCAAAAATAGAAAATTCAAAGATTTTGGTCATTTTTTGAAGTAAATGTTGCGATTCATTCTCTCATGTTCTAAGGAAAAGGTTATATTTGGATTTGTAATATGAAAGAAGCATCAGCAGAATGGCATGTATTTTCCCTACAGGACAGTACACCTGATGACATGCCATATGGCAGCCCATATCCCAGCATGGGCTAAGAGAATTGTAGCCTATTACTGGACTTCAGGTGAGGTTCCTATTACTGGAACCTCAGAACTGGACCTTGTGTTGACAGGATGTTGCTCTCTGGTCCAAAGCAATCAAAGCAGTATCATTTGTAGAATATATTGGTAGGAGGGAATTTACCTTGCTAAAGAATTAAAAATAAACTTATGAAGAGATCAAGGAAAACTGCATCCAAGAGTTTATTTTACATAGGTCTTTACCTGTCTTCTGTTTATACACAAGAAATCCCTTTGTCAAATCTGGCTTATCTATATTGTCATCTGTGAACACAGGACTAGGAAAAAGTCTAAAAGAGATGCCTACACTTGTGAGGCACAGCAGTCACACTGAGACATACATAAATGTCTTGGAACAGTTGCTTAGTCATACACCAGATGGTTGATTCTTTCACAGTAGACTTTTCATTGAGTAGACATCATGAACAGAATAACCACATTCACTGTCAAGACAAACTGCATTAAGATACTCTTTAGGAAGAGACAGTTTCAAATGCAGGTGTTCTTCTTCTCTCAGTCTTGACTCACTGCATTGAGACGAGGGACTAAGAAGTCAAGAAGTCTTCTTTGAAAATAAAGTGACTTAACTTTTTTTTTTTTTTCAATTGCAATGCATTCATACCTCAGAATTACATTTAGAATAAAGTTTAACAACTGATTATTGTTTTCCTGGTCTTTGGGAACCTGATCATTCCTCTGAGTGTCAGCCAAGCACCCTGATGTGAGAGAGAAAGCAATGTCTGCCTGACTGTCCTCCGCAAACAGTGACTTTAGTTTTGCCTTCCCTCTTGTTTTGATCAGAAATCTCATGATGGATTGTAGAAACATTCCCATAAAGTGGCCAAGGCAAACTGCATGTAGACACAGACCTTGCCCCTGCCTAATTTTGTGACTGAGAAACGACCCACCTGGCAGGCACAGCAAATCAGTGTTTACTCAGCTTTTCAGCTACATCAATGAACTTTCCTTATGAAAGTGGTAAAGCAACTTTCCTCGAAAAGTATAGAGTTTGACAAATTGACATTTGCTGAGATGAACCGTTTTTCTGTTGGAAAAATTCCTCCCTAGTCTACTGGGAAAGAGAGGCCCCTGAGAAATATGAGCCAAGTGCAGCCTCAGGAAGAGAAGCGCAGTCCTGAGGAGCTGCAAGACCATTGGGAAGGCTGCCCCAGGAGCTGCTGTATTTGCACAGCTGTGCTCCCATGGGTCCGCATGCACGAAGGGGATGATGGACCTTTGCACMCGGAGTGTATGTGCTTCTGCCTGCATTGAGACTCTTTATTTTAGGGAATTGCTTTTAACTGAGCGGTGGGGAGGTAACAATGACTTTTTCTCCTGGGCTTCGAAAGAGGAAAAGTCCTTCCAAAAAGTTTCTCTCCTTCCTACTCAGAATAATCTAATCTCTTGGTGTAGAAAATTACTTTTTATTTGTCTCCCCTTGCTGCACAGAGCCTGGTCCTTCCCTCCTGTCCCTGATCTGGAGGGGAACAGCGGCTGCCCTGGAGGGGACATGGTGTGGGGACCCAGGCTGCAGGCCTTGTAACCACCTCAATGGGTCTGCCAGTGACCTCCTCCCTCTGGGGCGGTGCTGTGAGGTGGCATCTGTGGGCCTCAAGGAAGGAGTATGGCTGCCCCTGACAGGGCCTCGCTGCCAGGCCATGCCACCGAGCCCCTCTCTAGCCCACTGCCCTTTTCATGTCAGCGGTGGCACGACCACACCACAGCAGCAGTCTGTCTCTTTCCCTGTGTGCGCCGGCACTTAAATGGCGCTAGCTTCTGGGGCTGATGACCTGTCACCACTTCATTTATTTATTTATTTAGCCTCTTTATTTTTAATCTCCTTCAGAGGCAGTCCCCGCTGAGTGGCACCTCTGAAATGTGACATGCTGTCTGAGCAGCCACAAAGCTCTGCTGTGCCAGCCCTGCTCCCAGCTGCACAGGAGAAACTCACTCTCAGCAGCAGTGTCATGAGGAAAAGCACTGCCCCTTTCCTCCCCTTCCCATCCCCTTCCTCGTGTCCATCCCATCCAGACGACCTGCTGCTTTTCTCCTGCATATATGGGCTAATGCTGAGTGGCTCTGCACTGAAACAGAAGCCTAGCAAGGATTTTAGAAGGCTGCCTGGCTTTCGGCCAATGTTCTCAGCCTGCTTGTTGACTCTGAAGCATTTCTGAAATGGCAGCGGTGCTGAATTCAGGGACAATGAGCTTTTTTTTCTCAGCGCTTTCATGGTAGTCTACTGATCACTGGGTGTCCTSAGGCTGAAAGCAACTGTAGTACTGTGTTCACACGGAGGGTCAGTAGGCCATCCGCCAGATCTCACACAGAAAACCTGAGTGGCTTGGATGTGCTTGACAGTGGCACAAATCCACATTATATGGTGCAAAGGTGACTTTTCCCTCTCCCTTTTGCCGTTGTTGTGGTCCCCTGCTTATGCCTCCAAGGCTCTGTCCTCATTTTGTCATTGCCCTGTGAACTGTTCAGTAACATCTTGTAAGGTCCAAAGAAACCTTGCTTCTCTGGAGTAGCAAGATCCTTTTTTTTTTAATTTTTTCCAGCACGTTTTGGAACAACTCAAGTAATGCAACCACTCCCAGCATGCATCCTGCTCCAAGCAGCTTTGCCTTCCTCATGCTATGTGTCCTGTTGTCTTCAATACCTCCCAGGAATAATTTATTGTTCATTGCCTACCCAATGCTATCTAGTGTTGTGAACTCTCAGTCTAGGTAATTCAAATAGATGATGGGATTGCTGGATGTACTTTTGATGAGTGTAAATTAGATCATTGCAATGATCCCATTGTAAAACTCATTGTAAAACTTTTGGCTTATTTAGCATCTTTAACAGTGTTGGGAGACTCACAGGGTCTGCTCTTGTGATGAGTGGAACTTCTTCAGCTTCCCTTAATAAGAGAGCATTGCTCCATTGACTCACAATGGAACAAAAAATTTGGGACACAGATGGAAAAAGTGATAGCTGTTCTGCTAATTAAGAAAAAAAAACTGTACTGTTATTAAAAAAAAAAGCACTAAACAGCAGAGACTGTCCTAAGCAGGAGCTTTGCTGTATAGGAGCTTATTGACTGTTAAAAATAGAACAACCCAAAATTGTCTGACATGAAGAGACTTTTTTTTTTTTTTTAAGAAGGTTTATAAACCGTAGGAGACAAAATGAGTTTGGAAACATATTTTCCCTTAATTGGACATCTATTTCTGAATTGAGTCATTTGTGTATGGAATCCAGTTTTATGGCTTTTGTTTGACAGAAATAATCAGTTCCTCCAAGGGAGGGCATCACATGAGAGAACCCCAGCACTAATTTAAAAAGGACTCCTGCCCTGACAGAGCATTGTCAGTGATTTTGGAGGGTGTGAAATCAAGCTCTTCAATAATTCTTATGCCCTATGTCATCTGACAATGTCTTTTTGGTGGTAGCAGTGTTTTTGTGTTCTGTTTAGAACCTTGGGGAGGAGTGGACTCTTATGGGCTAGTGTCTGCCTCCAAGAGCAGCCTGGGAGTATAAGACGGAGGAGCAATAGACTACTTCTAGAAAAGTCTGAGGAAATATAGACCGGAAGAAGAGGACGAGTATAGCACAGGAACTGTTACTTTTACACGCCCTACAGCAAAAACAAGTTGAGGTGGATCTGGTATAGGCAAGATAGGCAGCTGTCTACAGCAGCAGATTGCTAGAAAGACATCAACTGTGATCTGGCTGCTGACTTGTTTCCATCAGGACCCTGGAAGCCCAGGCTGACTGGGGCTGCTGACAGTATTGGTGTGGGGGCGTGATGACTAATGCTGGGAAAAGTAGCTCCTGCACCCACTACTTTCTTTACCCTGACCAACTGCTGGAGTATCTACTCTAGCCCTGAAGAACTTTCCCTCCGCTGTCCATTTCTTTGACATCCTCTCTCCTTAACTCTTCCCTTCCCATAGCAAAATCAACCTTGTCCAGACCCCTCTTCTGAAAGATTGCCAACTCAGATGATATGACTCTTTTAAAAGCTCAGTCCAATCAGTTATCAAGCCTCCCCCAGCCCTGATCCCACTCAATGTGGTGGAAGCAGTGAGTGCTCAGCATCAATCAGTAACATGATGACGATTGTTTGACCTCCAGATGTCTTTCGGAAATTATGTCCCCTTATTCCCCTTTTCAATCATTTTTAAGCGCCACAATGTCTATCTCAGCAATATTAATACCCTAGTTTTGCAAAAGATGGAAGTGCTACTAACTGATTAAATCTCTAACCTATTTCACACACAATTATCTCTTCATGCCCCCAAAGTCCTGTATCCAAGTGTACTGAATAACCACCCCAATCTGAGTCATGAATTCCTGATGTTCATCTTCAACTGAATTCCATCTAGGAACCACTCCTAACCCCCTCCAAACTCTACAGCACCTAAATAATTCATTTTACAGAATAGGGACCACAGCTCCAATTCCCCATCATACTCATGTTTTGGAGAGATTCCAGTCTGGATCATTGCACCTCAACATAATTTCTAGCTACTGGATGTCAGAGCTCTGTAGACCAGTCTTTGGCAAAGGCCTTCTGCATTAAGTTCCCAAGATGCTGTCAACATGCAGACATGGAAATTAGCCTCCCACCTCCATCCCATTTCCCTCCTTACCTCTATATCTTACTGAAAAGTCTCTTGAACTCCTGCCATGTGGATCTAATTCCATAAAAACAATCAAGCTATTGCTGACAAAAGGTTCTTGATCATCTGCCTTCACAGGGACCCTTTCTCCTCTTCCCTTCCACCAAAGGAGCATAACTTCCCAGTGTATTCCTTCAATCCCTGACTTTGAAGCAACTGCTTGCCATAAGATCACAGAGTGCTCCTAAAGCCAACCTTCCTTCTCAGCTCCATTTATTTTTTTTACTAGCAACAAAAGCAGCCATGAGTTCTTCAAATGAAAGATGTTTTCCTGTCCTCCTCCCTYCACCTACAGGGAATGAATCTTAGGCTGTATTTCACAGACTTGGTTTGAAGCAAGTTTCTTATTGCTAGAAGAATCTGCCTCCGCGCCCTTCCTGCTCATTCAGTGAGTGACACTAATCAGAGGTGTGGGAGGTAGGGACAATGTCAAACACCAAGGAGATTGACAAGCCTCATTCAGAGTTTAGATGTACCGCAATAGATATGTGAGGGTGAAATACAGCAGATCTATCAATCTATTTGTATAATTACCTGTTGCTGGCTGTAGCATTTAATGCATTGCTCTGTATTAAAACTTGTGGTTCACTGGGTGGAGAGGAATAATTAAGGCAAGCTTCCCCCTCCAAAAGCCCCATTTGGTGAGGTTTCCTTTTTTTTTTTTTNTTTTTTTTTTTTTTTTTTTTTTTAAATTTCCATTTCTGTTAAATGAGCAAATGCCTCCCTATTAATCACACTATGTAACTGACATAAAAAAATCAGACCCTGCTGGGCAGGGAAAGATATGTTGAATTATCCCAACAGGACAGCTGGCACTAATTTACTGGTGTTTTGCTCCATTTCTGATACCAAAGATGAATGGAATTGAAGCCTTGAAACTTGACTTGTTCAACCATTTAGGTGCTTTGCATAGCATCAGCAAGGCATTATAAATTGGTATGAGACCCTTGAAGGTCTCATACCTTGTTGTTGTCTTGCAAGACCTACTCTTGCTACCCATTTTCTATTCCTTCTGACCATCTTTCCCTTCCTTCTCCCCATGGTTTTTTTTTGGAGTTTTGCTCCTCCGGAAACCTAGGTATAGAAATACATGGCTGTTTCTCTGAAGTCTCTATGAGAAATGGTGAGTTCCATGGACTGTTCTAGATTATTTTCCAGTGGGTGAATGTTTCATGCTATGAGCAGGTTACATCAGAGATACTTATATAACCTGTAAGCTTTCCTCCCCCCTGCATGCTACTATAAACTACAGCTATACTAGAAAATAAACGTATCTTTCTCTGGTGCTGAAACCAACTGGAGTGGAGAAGTCTACATCCACACTGTTACAACTCTTCATCCTCCAGAAGTGGTTGTCTGCTTTTAAGCTATTTATTAAGAAGGGAAACCACTTGCAGGAGTTATCTAGGACAACTTGTTCTGGATCAAAACTGTCTTGTTCTGGGTCAAAACTGTGTCTGGGAACATGAAATCAACTTAACGTTATGGATGATTCAATTCCAGAGCCCAGGAACATACTCTGGGACTATTTAATTTATGAATGTGGGCAAGGTCAAGACAGTCTCTTGTCTGTGAACAATTGATTTTTTGAACCCTTTATCACAACTTTCACCTCCAACGTCTGTCTTTGGTGTCAGAGTGAGAGGTAATGATAGATAGAAGAAAGATAATGATAGATAGGAGAAAGAAGGAAAGATAAAACAGTGTATGCTGATCCCACCTCACAGCCTTGTTGGAAGGCAGGAGAAACCTATGGCAGGTATGAATTTCCCATACAATCTCTTCATCTCTGCTAGGCAGAGGGTCATATTGCTCTACCTCCTAGCTGGAGAACACCCAGAGCCTAGAATTACCAGAATGAGACCCCTCCCCATCTTTTCCCAACAACACACACACACTTTTTCAGTTGCTTCAATTTCTTAGTCTCCTGCCTGAATTCATTTACTCTTTCTGTGAAGAAGCTGAGTTAAAGCTCCAGCCAATGACAAGATTTGTCCTTCTAGTAAATAATTTGGCACTTTTACCACTGTTCTATTTCTCTACTTTTCTCCTCAAATATAAAAGAACAAGTATTTGAAATATATGTTTCTGGTATCTTTGGTTAACTCTCAAAGACCCAAGCAGGTTCACTGACATTTGTTCAGTGCCTCCTGCTTTTTGGGCTTGCATCACATTGCAAGCTAATATGAGCTTATCCTGTAACACGTTCTCACAGTTAATTTGGGGGTGTCAGCCGCTGTGATATCTTGCATCGTTTGAAGGATTAGTACTTTCTCATTAACCCAGCAAGTTATGGCCATTAGAGCCCACATACTAATGGAATGAATAGAAGAATATCATCACTAGTTAGTTAGTTATAGATATCTGACATAGCTATCTCCTTGGACTTTTTGAGGAAATTTGAACCCCAGTACAGTTAAACATAAAGGCACTTAAACAGATTTAATGATGAGAGGGAGGATGTGCTGTCACTGGCTAAATAACTTTGTCTTGCTTGTCCAAAGATAAGGTTCAGAATTTTGGGAGTCCTTTGACTTTGCTGAATATGAGCATAGAAGTGGCTTGCTGTGAGTCTCTACTTCTTCCTAAGTGCCTATGCCTCATAACCTTTCTTTCTCATATTTAATTCCAGTCTAGACCTGGAGGTGTCAATCTGTGTTTCCTTCCCAAAGTCTTCCTTGCTCCTTCAGGATTACCTCTGCCCAGGCTGAAATTAAAGCCTTTCTTTTATTTTCCTACTTCCTCGCAAGAAAGAGAGTGAACCTTTGCAGGTGGCCTAAACCAAAGCTCAGGAGCACAGCGCTGAAATGCTTTTCCTGGTTCAGGGTGCCTGACAACTGTAGCATGCTATCATGTCACAAAAGCTCTTTCCCAATGCATAAAACAACATCTTTAAAAATAGTCAAGCTCCTTGTCTCAGGCCTCTGGAGCAGAAGCAGAAAATACTGCTTTTAAAACAATCTCAGAAAAACATTTTCTGTTCACAGGACAGAGCTACCCTGCAGTGGCTTTGTCTACTTTGCTTTTTCTGGCTTCTGCAAGCTGGCTGTGCCTTCTCTTCTCTGCTCTTGAGAAGACTTGAGAAAGGGACCTGAATTTTGTGGGACCTGAAGATTCACTCTTGTCACCTTTTGACTTGACTTTATTCTATGTGCTCAGCTGCTCCCTCTCTGACAGGCACTGCTTACCAAAGAGCAGTTCCTGGATAAATGCCCATATTCAACTGAGGTCATATCAAGGCATAGGACTCTTCCTGTCACAGCAGACAACTGTTGGACCAGTTGATCAGGCCTTTGCAAGGTTGCTGCCCAGCTGGCATGAAGTTAAAGACCAGGCCTGTGTAAGGTCACTGGACCTCTTCCTTGAGTGGGCCAACACAGCCAGAGGTGTGTCCCTAAAGTTACTAAGGGTTATTAATTTGATGTCAACCTACTGTGGTCTTTCAGACCCTACTGCTGACCCTAAGCTAGGGGCTCAGCTGTTCTCTTTAGTAAGCACCTGGGGTCAAGCTGTTTGAAAGTGACAGTTTATTCAGTGATTCCTGCATAACTGATCTTGTTCTTCTGTGGAAGCTTCCACAGGCTCCTCTTGACTCCTTGTTTCTGCTGTTTAAGCCATTTTGGCTGCCTCTGCACTTATTCCRGGGATGATCTGTTGCAGTAGCCCGCACTCTCAGTGTGTGTGACTAGCACATGTGTGGTGTGAAGAACAGGAAATGTGAGCACCTTGACATGGGAATTCAGAAAGAATTCTGTAAACTAGACCTAATCTTTTCAGTTCAATTCCTAATGCTTTTCCTGGCTCCAGTACTTATATCGGTAAAGAAGAAACAGATTCTTAAGGGAAGATCCTTAGTTTTAGCAGACATTTATCACCATACACACTAATGTCATGGAATGAAATTATATTTGAYGGCTTTGTGAGATAGGTCACAACAGACTGTAGAAGAATAACAATTATTGTGGCATCTGCTGTGTAGGGGAAAAGTTTCTCTCCAGCCAGCTCCTTAGAAGAGCTGAAAGGAGTAAGCTCTGGAAACTACTCTGTGTGGTTTCTGGTGGAAGTCCTTGAGAGCATGCTCAGGTTTTTGTGATGATCAGCAGGCAAGTATTAATGTGTCACTGCAGCATATACTAATATGCAGGTGGTGAGGATAATCAGAGCRCTAAGGTTGAAGTGAGGAATACCTGACAGTACAGGCGTATCTCAACAGAGCCATTTGATTTCCTCTCGATTCTGCCTAAGGACAAGAAACAGCAAGTTTTCCCCTTGAGTGTGGAAAAGATAGAAATAGGCTCTCTACTTTTTCTCTCTACACTTCCTGTAGAAGACTAGAGGGAAGCAACAGAGGACAAACCTCCCTAGAAAAGACCAGAGGCTGAGATGGGACTCAGAGCTTGGATAATTTTCCCCACTTAACTGTTAATGCTGTTCTTCCTACTGCTTGAAAAGTCTGGACCCCTACAAAATATCTCTAGTCAAAACCAAACCAGCTCTTTTCTCTGTTTTTGCTTCAGATTATTCTTTAGCTAAAGAAGGAAAAGATAGAGATAGGGGACATGGAACCTGCCAAACCCAGGCTGGGGAGCAGAATAGAGATTATGGCTGTGCCTCCAGTGTCACTTCCTCTTTAATGTTTGCCTGGTTAATGAAAAGTTACCATGTAAGAAAAAAAAAGATCACTGTGTGCCAGTATATCACACTGAAATACATTCCTTTTTTTTTTTTTTTTTTCCTCCCCATTCCTCAAAGAAACTTCAAGATTCTATATTTTCTAATGAAAACAAGTGGGAAAGCAGGAGGAACTATTTCAGACAGTCCTTATTTTCTTGAGGAAACCTTCTCTGTTCAAGCAAAATCTCTAATCTTTTCAGTTTTCTTTTTCAATGGAGATTTGCTTCAAAACAACATTTCTTCTTGATAAATATCAGCCATGAAATGCTTCCTCTTCAGGCAGGCAATTTGGATAAATTGGGGAAAGTTCTTARAGTGAGCCTAAGTTCATCTCATTCTCAAAAGCCTATTCAGAATCCAAAGACTCATGCAGTATCAGCAGAACTAAAGGGTACTAAATCAATGAGGTGTTTTCAGAATTTTTCTTTTTCAGAATTCTTTTCTGAAAGGAAAAAATGTAGTGGGAAAGATGTCTGAAGTCCCAAGCAGAAGGGATGGAAAACATCCCTAAGGCTCCACCTCTCCACCAGAAGTGTTCACTTGTCGTGCATGTGCTCACTGTCCAACATACTGAATGGTCCTGCATTGCACAGTGAATGRAAAGTCTGATGCTGGCTGCCAACATCTTCCCTTTATCATCTGCAGTGGTTCTACCTGACCTGAGATCTGACCTGAGGGCATATCATGCTATGAATGGATGAAAAGTTTTTTTAAGATACTGTGACCTGTTTTGCCAAATCCTATAGCAGAGAGTTTCTCTGGATAGGTCAAGAGCAAACAAGAGCTTTTGCATGGGCTATAGAACTATAAAAGGGCAACTGAGGAGATCCCCCATCCTCTCCATGTTTTTTTTTCACTGTTTTCAACTTTAGTTTCTGTGAGAATTCTCTCCTGTTCCCCAGGCTGTAGATCAGTATGAATTTCAGAAGTAGATAGACATTCTGCCCTAGGAGTATATGCATTTATCTTATATGAAAGTTTTGGAAGGTCCTGAAGTAGCTCACAGGCAGGAGAAGYGTAAAGGTGTCCTGGAGCATTAGCTGGTCCCTAAAGATCAGGGCACTCCACAATTTGCCATAACTAGGCAATATCAGTACAACTGTCTCACTTCCTTGTCATGCCCAGATTTTGTTCCAATGATGGGAAGCAGGTCTGAGGTGCCTCTGAGCCACAGCCAGTGTAGGGTTTACATAACTGCAGGAATCATCTACCCTTGTAGATATGAAGAAAACACCTTGGCCTAAGACGCCTCTTCTTGACAGAAATGAAAGAGGTCACTTCTTAGGGCACAAACTGGAAAGAGTTTGTGAACACATCCTGTGWACACTTTGGAGTGCACCCTGAGCAATTTTGCAGATGATACCAAACTGAGTGGAGTGGCCAACACTCTAGAGTGCTGTRCTGCCATTCAAAGGGACCTGGACAGGCTGGGGAGTTGGGCAGAGAGGAACCTCCTGAGGTTCAACAAGGACAAGTGCAGGGTCCTGCACCTGGGAAAGAATAACCCCCRGCACCAGGACAGATTAGGGGTTGGGAGGAATAATCCCAGGCACCAGTACAGATTAGGAGCTGACCTGCTGGAAAGCAGCTCTGTGGAGAATGATCTGGGAGTCTYGGTGGACAAGAAGATAACCATGAGTCAACACTGTGCCCTCATGGCCAAGAAGGCCAGTGGGATCCAGGCTGCATCAGGAGGCRTGTTGCCAGCAAGGCGATGGAGGGGATCCTATCCCTCTGCTCAGCTCTGGTGAGGATGCACCTGGAATATTGTGTGCAGTCCTGGGCTCCCCAGTATAAGAGGGATGTGGAGCTTCTAGAGAGGGTCCAGTGGAGGGCAACCAAGATGAATAAGGGACTGGAGCATCTCTTATATAAGTATGCTTGGCCTGATTAGCCTGGAGAAGAGAAAGTTGAGAGGGGATCTGATCAATATGTATAAATAACTGAAGGGTGGATGTAGGGAGGAAGAGGTCAAACTCTTCTCAGTGGTGGCCAGTGATGGAACAAGGGGCAATGGGTATAAGTTGAAAYATAGGAAGTTCCATCTGCATGTGAGGAAGAACTTCTTTCCTGTGAGGGTGACAGAGCTCTGGAACAGGCTGCCCAGGGAAGTTGTGGAGTCTCCTTCTCTGGAGATCTTCCAAACCCACCTGGATGCCGCCCTGAGCCCTGTGCTCTGGGTGTCCCTGCTGGAGCAGGGGGTTGAACTAGATGAGCTCTAGACTTTCCTCCCCACCTTAATCATTCTGTGATTCTGTGATTCTGCATACCTGTTACATTCACTTTTTGTTTCAACAAGTCCAGCTAATAGAARAACACTCCTAAATTATGCTAGGTCTTGGCATTGCTATTGTCACAATGTAGTTGTAACAAGTTCTTTACAGAAACACTTATCTTTCAGATGCAATTAGGAAAGTGACTGATTAATTTTGCAAACCAAAGCTCCTTTTCACTTTAGCTTAAAGGTAAGACACTGTTAGGAAACAGGTAGATGGCCATTATAGGATAACACAAATGATGTGAAGCACAGGATGGATATGACCGCTGTAGTTAATGAYGAAGATTCTGCCCTCGCCTTTGTGTACATTGGAGCTGTCTGTTTGTTGTGCATTTGTATATTGTCTAGTATAATTGGGTCTTGTTTTGTGGGTAGAGCTCCAAAATACAAATAAATACCACCATGGCTAATGACAGACCTTGTGTAACTGCCCTAAACTCGACAAAAGTTGCATGCAGTCTGAGTCAGTGCCATTGTGTAAGGGGATAATTTCTGTTTTGGCAGTGTTGTGACCAGCTGGGATTGTTCTCTCTGGTAATTGCCAATCTATCTGGATTTCTCCCAGATGGCAGCATCTCATAAAGAGTATCTGTGAAGAGCTCTGGTCTTCTCTCTAATAAGGCTCCTCAAGAGAGCTGTTCATCCCTTTCACCCCTTATCCATTGCCTCAGGCAAGTCTCCTGTCAATTTGCCGAACATGTCATTGTTCTATGTTTGTTTTTCCTTTTTATTTTATTTCTTTTGAGAAACCTTTATTTATTAGCTTGGCAGCAAGCCATCCAGCAAGGAACAAGCTGTCTTGTGACAGGAAGGATGAGATATTCTGTCCTGGTCCAGCCATAAGCAAAGCCACTGATCTTCCCAATGCCATCCTCTAACGCTAAGATCTTGGAGGGGAAGAAGAATGGGCTGGGGAGAGGGAGTAGCCTCTTGCTCTGCTGCAGGTCAGAGCAATGGGAAGACACACAGTCAAATTGCAAATTTGTTTCATTCATATTCTTTTATTTTGCTACAAACATGTCATTAAACACAGTGACATCATCCCTGCTTGTCTTCATGTTTAATCTGAACTAGTCTCACCTAACCATTCCAATCAACAGCGTGGGATACGTTTGCATGAATCATTCATCAAATACTTCTGAACAATAAACAAACATGTAAGAAACTATTGATGGATAATTCATTGAAGGAGTTGTTTGCTGAAAATAATCAGAGRATCTTTGTGGAAATGGAATGGCTCCCTAAAAAGCAGGACCTAGTATTTATAATATAGTTCTTTCTGTATTTTTACTGGTCTGGTTGGAGGGGATTAGAGAACTACCAACCCCTGAGGACAGGGCAAGCTGGAGAGATTTCTTTGAAACACACTTTGGTTCAAACTGCATGACAGAAACAAGTGCGGACATCAAAATGGCCTATTGACTCAGCAATGTGTTTTCCTAATGAAAATGTCTCTTTCATGACAACTCTTAGAAAATTTGCTAATATATTGGGCTGTTCTGAAGTTTGCCCCGTTCTTTTGCCTACAGTTTCCCTCTCAGTACTCTTGTTCCTACTGAGATACTCTCACTATCCATCTTTAAACATTGTGTTGTCTCCATTGTCATCACCATCTTTTGAAAATATCTAGGGGTTTTCAGGCCACAGCCTCTCTCAGGCTTTGTTTACTTACATGGCTGAGAATTATCCTTTTTAGACTTCTCTTAAAGGTTACTCAAGGCTCTTTATCATTTTTTTTCCCCCTCTGGTCTTCGGCTTCTCTCCAAAATGTCAATAACTTTCGAGGAATGTGATGCCTGGGAATTATGGCAGTTCTGCTTACTGTGGATGGCTGATGATGATAGGGGCAAGGAAAGGTCTTAGCCTAATATTTGCACGAGAGCAACAGGAAGTGTTTTTCTGGGATGTTTTATGCTCTGACGCAATCAAATGGTGGTCTGTAAAGACAAAGGAAAGAGAAAAATCAGGCAAAGCTTACAGCTCTTGTCAAACCTGAGTACTAAAGTTGGGATTGTAGCAGGTCAAGATGTATAYTCCCCTCATCAGTTACTATGCCAGAAGCAATGACCCAGTTTACAAACTATGGAAATTGTTTTCTTATCTATGGTAGCATTTCCATCCCATGGCTTTATCAGACAGAGAGAGTGGTCTACAACATGCATCTGGCTGTTCATGCGACAGAGACTGAAGGTGGAGAACTTTCCAAGAGGACKCAATAGTGAAAGATCTAGGGCAGATCCACTGTTTCTCCCTTCCCCCGCAAATTCTCTGTTCTTTGTGATTGCAAGGAAAAGACTGTTGCTATAGAGACTAGTGGGGAAATGCACCTTCTTTCATGTTTTATATCTTTTTCTAAGGAGACTCTTTAAGCTGGGCCTACCTCCATGTACTTTTACCGAAACAATAATGCCAATTAAAAAAACAACAGTAACAGTGATATTAAATGAAATAATCATCACTTCTAAAGCATTGCTGCCTATAACCTTCTACTCTGGCTAAGGCGTTGTGAGTGTAAAAGGGTGATAAAACTAAGCTAGTTAACTGGAGGGAGGGAATGAGTCCTACACAGGGATAAATGGAGGTTAATACTTGAAGAAGGACAAAACCAGCTAAATAAAATGTCATCAGATTTGATTTATGAGCAGAGAATAATGAAATAAGTGAGAAGGGCACATTCCATAGCATACAGCTCAGTTAAGACTGCCATGCTGCAGGAATCCCACCACAGAATGTCGTCTGGCACATGCTGCAYATGTGGGTACCACTGGAAGGTCTCTGAACCATGCAGAGTGCCTATGACATCCCAAAATGCTTAAGGAGACGAAAGGCACCTATTGTTTTATATCTCCAGCTGATTGCCAGACTTCACTGCTCCATCTTTCACCAAGATCTTACCTCGGTAAGGTAAGATCTCTCTCTTTTCCCATTGCTTCTTTGGCCTGGCTATGTGTCTGCTTTTTGCTCCTTTCAAGGTCTCCCAAACTTGGCACATACTATAGAATGTATATAAAGCTTTTCTCTACTCAATCGTACAAACAGATATGYTCAGTGTTTAGCAGGGAAGAAACACTTCTCCTTTTTCTCTGCTGCTCTACYTTGTACAAGCATACAAACATACTGGTAGCCCTCTTTGTTTTCTAGACCTAGCCTTTTTCACTGGCTAATAGGTTTTAATGGTCACTAGCTGTGAATAAGCAACAAAGTCACATAATATCTATTACAGGGGCTGTAAGAACTTCTAGACCCCAATAATATATGAATATTAATAAAATAACTGTAATTATATAATAAAAGGAAAACAATAAATGCGAGAGTTTTTGTCCTCAGGAGAATGATAATCTAACTTAAAAAGCAATTATCATCAGTAACAAAATGCAGACAAAAGGCAGTATTACTTTAATAAGATTACTTGCTGCTTTTAATTTTTTTTTTCCTGTGAGTGACAGTAATGCTGCTTCATCTCACTCACAACCAGTTTCTCAGGTGCTTCTCCCTCTGAATATGTGACAGGCCAATGCAGGGCCTGGGAAGGAYGCTGAGCGTAGGCCTCACAGCCCTTCCCGCAGATCAGGTACCTCACCATTAGAGTCTAATCTTGCCTTTTGAACAATCCAACCCTTGCCTCCCTCTCCCTCCCCTCATGGAGTGCTTAGTGTGTTTTGTGCTCAGTGTGACACATGGAAAAGACAAGAACAAGAGGACGTGGAGGTGCGAGGAAAGCTCATGTSTTTATGGAGATCAAAAGACAAGGGGGAAAGTAATTGTAAGGTCAGTGTTGTAAAATCAGGGCAGAATTTTAGTGATTATGTAAGCACTTGGGAAACTTAGGTTTATCCAGATCTAGGCTCAGTAATACAGCGCATTAGGAGTAATACAAGGAATTGTCCTCTAACTTCCAGTAGCCCATTAACCCAAGTGGTGGCCAGTGCTCATGCCCTTCTCTCTCCCTTTTCACAGCCTCTGGTCTGGGTTTCTGTGGCACATAAGTCTCTGCTCAACCACAGGTACATTCAGTAGTCATATCCTTGGGTGGAAAGTAAGTAGGGAGGAGGACATGTGCTCAGGGGAATGGTAGGGATGCAGAATGTTACATCAGCATCTTGTGCTTGTTTTCTTGGAATGCTGTTTGATCTACACAATTGGATTTAGATTTTTATACCTGTTTAAAAATTTTATTTCTCCTACTTGGCAAGCTGGCTGGAGAGGGAATTACTTGGTAGATAAATGAACAGTAGACTGCAAGGCATCSGTGTCAAGATGCACTACTTTGCACTGACTGTGCATACTGAATTGATCCCTGATGCTACTCTCTTTCACCTCTGCTCTCCTAATAAATGTGGGTGTGGTATTCCTGCCTCCTCCAAAGATTCTTCACCAGGGCCAAGACTCAGGTCTTCTTCTTATGAACTACCTCAGGAAGATTCATTCTTTCTCTTTTGGACACAGAGGACACAGAGAAAAGGCAAGAAGTGCATTGTTAAGCTGCTGCATGATCCAAAGCCGGGAAGGTGAGCAACAAGAGACAGACTTTTTGGAAAGGGTAGCCAAGTTTAACAGAAATGGACAAAATAACCATAATAAAAGAAGTACAGCAAATTACCCTCCTGGCTGTCCAGCGACAAAATGAGAAGCACTGGGCACATACTGAAACACCAAAAACTCTGTCTGAACATGACACATTTTCTGTGATGCTTGTTRAGTACTGGAAGAGTTTGCCCGGAGGGGATGTGGGAACATTTAGTCTTGGAGATATTCAAACGCCATGCCAACCCACAGCATGGTTATGGACAACCTACTGTAGGTGAGCCTGCTTCAGCACAGTATTTGGATCAGATGGTCTCCAGAGGTCCCTTTCAACTTCAACTGTTCTGTGATTACTAGCCACGTTAGTCTCATGCTATGTCTATTGCTGCAAAAGTGCCTTGTCATCTGCGCTGTGTCTTCTGTCAGCACTTCTGTTCCATTTTAGCTTGAACAAGGTAATCTGTCTTCCAGCTCCCAACTCATTGAAAAGCAAAGGCCAGGTAAATACCTTTCAAATGCTTTGTGCAACCAAGATTCACACAGCTGAGAGACACAGAAGGTGAGATTGAAAGACTGATGACAGCAATGGTGATGTCTCTACAGAGACTGCATTAAATCCTAGCAGGAATGCATGCAATGGCCCTGTGTGRGAAGAAAGAGTTGTGCCCTTGTGCCAGATGCAGCTTGGGAGGAGGAGCTTTATGTTTCTGCTTGGGAGAATATCTGCATACATATGTTGATGTATATATATAACATGTGTGTGTATATATAAACATACATATACACATATATACATACACACACATATATAACATATAATATATGGAGAGAGATATATATATGTTGATACAGATGTAGATAAATATATAGATATATTTCTGTCCCAGCAAGGCCAATGTCAAGACTCTGGGTTCTAGAAGACATAAAATACTCCAGAACTTCCTGTCAGAGCTCTCAACTGAGAACCCCTACAACAGCAGCAAAAAAAAATTAGGACTTTCTTTGCTATTCTTGGAGACAGGAAAAACAGACCAGGACACAGCTAATAAATAAGACAAATTTAATCATAAACAGTGTACATACTGTTAGGGGGATAGATAGAGCGGGAGAAATGGTCAGAAAGGTGTTGCCCTGGCACCAGGCATAAAAGAACAATGTATTTTACCAGTTGATAGACAGTACCAATGAAGAGTGGAGCTAACGAGTGATGATGGGATTTTGACTCCCAGAGGCTAATTTTCACAGACATTCATCATTTTTGGTTTCCTGTCAGATTACAGAATGAACTAGGTCACAGCCTGGACCAAGATGCAGCAAGAGAGACACAGCCAAGAAGAGAATTTGATGRTGAGGGACAAGAATATCCAAATGCTTTTCTGAGGTATATATAACATATATACTCTACTGTTATGTAAAGTTCAGGGGCCATGCTCTACCCATAGTTATGCATGCTTGCCTCTCATTCCAGTTGGTGAGAGTGATAAACTGAGAGAAGATATCTGTCTTTGAGGACACATAGAGAAGCCTAGCATACTGAGCAATAAAGTCAAAAGCGGTACAGGGAGACAGTTTAACACAAGAAAGCCTGGTCTGAGAAATGAAATAAGTAAATAGCAGTCCCAGATTTATTTAGCCAGTTCAGCCCTATTTAGATAGCCAGCACAAAGCTTCTGTTCCGAAGGACTTCTACAGTGCAAAGGTTTCCACCAAGGCAAACTTTATCAGATGTCAAGTAATACTGTGAACAAAATRTCTAGATTTTAACAGAAGACAGAATGGAACTGGTCCTAGATCAACTGCCACATCCATTCAGTTCTTAATTTTGAAGGAAAACTCAACCRTGTCTCTGAAATGGTCTAGGTCAACACATGAAGCTGGTCAGCCCCAGCTTGCAGGGGCAGACAAAAGGAACTATTCCTCCAGTGGCCAGCAAGGTATATGGTGGCATTTGTAGTACAGTGTTCAAAGCTGTGAACAGTGTTCTGTATTCAGCTGCTGTGAGAAAAAATATTGCAACAGGCTTGCAAAGCAGTCAAATGTATTGTTTTCTTACAGTATAATTTCACATTCAATCAATGTACATCATTTAGATTTACAGCTGACACACACCTTTTACTTCTAAAAATTATACACTTTTCATCTCAAACACATTTGCCACCTAGTTTTGCAATGAAACCATTCCCAGACAATAAAAAACAAAAAACAAAAACAAAAAGCAAACAGAAAAAAATCAATAATACAAAGCAACATTCTTGTCAATGTCAAATTACAGCTGTCCCAGCAAACATAAAATAAAAACATTCTGAATGCAGGTTGCACCAGAAGTCATTTAGAGTTATATTTTTGTTCACAGAGTCCACTCCCAATCCAGGAAACCTCAGTAGCATTGTCTTTAGAAATGTAAATCCCTTTTTTTTTTTCAGAAGAGTGCTACACACAACGCATGCATGCAAATACATACACACACATACACACATCCTTCTCTCTCAGAAAAAGCTGACACTGGGGTAGCTGTTAATGCCTTCTGTGCATTATTGACCTACTTTCTYTGTAGGGATGAGGTTGAAATTTATTTACTTCTCAAGTCTGTGTTCTTTAGACATAAAGAGCAATGAAGAAGAACTACATTAAAAGATGAAGAAATGCAGTCACATATTAGGCATGTGATTTTTCCCAGTCATTTACAATAATAATATTATTTATGTTCATGATTCAGCAGAATCCTCAGGAAGAGTTATCCTTTGCTGTGCTGAGCTTTCATGATGGGAGGAACCCACTGAGCCCATTCTGGGCTTCTACAGACGTTTTTTCTTTAAGGCACTACATGTGGACGACACATCCTTCAGAGAGAATGGCTAGTCGCCTTCACTGGATAGTGCATTTCTCCCTCTCCCTTGATTGACCTTCCCTGAGAACTTTTGATTTGATGTACTTCAGATCACTGTTAACACTTGGCCGTCGAGCAAAGGGAGAGATCATGCCATAGGCGTCCATCTCCTTGACTCGACGCATTCGGAAGGATTTCTGTTGAAAGGTTTCGCCATACTGGATAGAGATTTTTCTGTGGAGGGCAGGGCTCATTTCATGAGGTAGCTTGGCCATGCTGAAGAGAACGTAGAACATCTCATCCACGTTGGTGTTCTTCTTGGCTGAAACTTCAAAGTAAGCACAATTTTCATCGCTGGAGACGAGGTTCTCACCTTCATCTGAACGCACCTTGCGGCAGATTTCACCATGGTCATTCTTGTTGCCACAGATCACCATGGGAAGGTCAGCTGATTCCTTAGTCTTGTTCTTCAGGCAGGATTTGACCTCAAGGATCTGTTTCTGGAGTCTCTTGACCTCATCAAAGGATTCTCTGTTGTCCAAGCTGAACACAAGAATAAAGACATCCCCTGCAAATGAAAAAGGAAACCATAAGGGTTTGTTCATCTCTGCCTTTGTCAGAGGAGCTAATTTTAAAAAAGTGGTAAGTTTACTGCCATGCCTCCTCCACATTTTTTTTTGTCCTGTTTGTTCCTGTTTGTTTTTAGAATCTTTTCAGTCTGTGGTACTTAAATTCCACTTCTTTCTCTAATTCAGCTCCCTCCTCCTTTCTGAAATGCTGTGGAAATGACTTATGGCTGTGATATTAAATCTAGCATATTTGAGTATGTGTTTCTGGGTTGCACTAGCCTTGAATCTGTTGTCTATTTGTATTGTCTTTAGTAAGTTTTTATCTCATCTCTATGGCATTGCTTTTCTTTTCTTTTCTTTTTTTTTCCCTTTCCTTCCTTTCATCTGTATCTCTCTATAAAACAGTCTATTCTGATACTAGGAAGACTGGAGACCTAGTAGCCGCTCAGCCTAGACCTTTTGATTAAACAAGACAAGCAACACCTGAACAGAAGATTTACGCATAGTCAGTCCTGAATGCCTGAGTCAGGCTTGAGAGGTTTCCCAGTATTTGGTGTGATCTGCTGCCATTTCATTTGCTCAGGAAAAACAGACTATGGTAAAAAAAGAGAAATGTATAAATGACACAGATCCTCTGGCATTTCCTTTTAGCATTTCCTGACTTACAATTCATTTTGCAAATATAAAATAACACAAATCACTGCCTGTTGGATGGCATGTGGAACRTGCCAAGAGTGCTTTCAGGGACAAAAACTTGCATCCCCATCCCAGAAATCAGCATTAGGATCCCATACCACACAGTCCAGTCTATAGCCTGGTGTGGTGTGAACCTCATGTTTCACAGGCTAGACAGAAGTATAGATAGCAGGTCGTAAAGGGTCCCCCCCCCCTTTTTTTTTTTGAGCTTGGTCAGAATACATCTCCACTGTCACTTTCACAGTTAAAGAATACATTAGCTCACAACAGGAACTGCTTGACAATGAGAAAATTTAAAGTAAAAGCCCACCATTTTCCCTTTTCCTCTCTATTTAATTTACTAGAGGCAAAAGAGAAGGGCTAAAAATAGACAGAATAWTTTTTTTTGTTCCACTAGAATTTCAAACCAAAGGAATCATGCTGGAACTTTTAAGAAAAAAAACCTTTGAGCTTTTCCTGATTTAAATTCGTTTTCTGTGTGTTTTGTGTTTGCTTTTCATTGCTTGCATCTTGTAATGACAGGCTGCTTTTGCCCCTTGCTGCTCTTTATGCCTATGAGGTTTTATGCAACGACTCATTTGTGACAGCAATAAAAAGTACTGGAGCAGAAGAAGATGGTAGCAGGGGAGGGAAATAAACTAGCTGGGAAATCCTAATTTCAGAATTTAATTTGGTGAATCTGGAGCATCCCAGCCAACAAATAGCTCTCAAGAGAGGTGCATGTTGCAACAACATCTAGCGAAACATTTAGCTGCCTCTCAAATGCTTCTTATTGTCAAAACCCAGTCACCTCAAGGCTACGGTTTCCAAGCTAAAGTCTACTCTTACTTTCTTTCCTTCACCATTCCCCATCTGCAAAATTTATTCTGTTTCCTCACCTGTCAGGATAGAAAGCCTCCGCATAGCAGGAAAAGGGTGATTCCCAGATGTGTCCAGGATGTCCAGCTGATACATGTCTCCCCGAATGTTGTAGACCTTGCGGTGAAAATCCTCAATGGTGGGAGTGTACTGGTCGTCAAAGCGGCCATTTAGAAAGCGTGAGACGATGGAGCTCTTGCCTACTCGGGAGGCTCCCAGGACTACCATGCGGTATGAGTTCTTGGCTGGCACATTCAGGGTGCAGTTTCCATTGGACACGGTCTTCATCATTGCTTGTCCCTGAAAGAGAAAACGGCAGAGTTGGAAGCAAGACTAGGAACTAGATGGAGGACAGAGCAGAGCAGCTCCTTAGCACAAGCTTGTCAAGGAGCACTCTGTRCCAGTCTGTTGTGTAAAGCAGAGTGCCTGGTCCCGCTTAGCAGATCAGTGATTCATAAAAAAATCTTTTCATTGGAAATTACCTCATTTTTTTTTCAGTCTTGCTTCCAGGGAGTACTTTGTTTGCTTGTTTGTTTATTTCAAAGTCATATCAAAATGAAGACATTTACACCGAAAAAAAAGGCTTTGAATTGTATTTTGCTATTTCTGTTAAACATTAAGGGCTAATTTTATCAGCAGCACCTAAACTTGGGCACCAGGTTCCCTCTCACCATCTGTTTCACTTAGACATTACCAGATTTTACAGCAGAGCCTGATTCTCCTTTAGATGCATAAAAGCARAGGTCAGATTTCCCAAATATATTTAATCTACTGCAGCTACCATTAAGAAGACTTGAATCACTTTGGGTGCCTAAGTAGGACGTGTTTGTGATGCTAATTTTCTGGCACCAGTCAGAAATCAGAGTACAAGAATCATAYTTGAAATCAGTGGTAGCAAGACATCTCAATAACTTTAAATAAGTGGTCCCACACARCATGTATTGCCAGTGCAGGGAATTGGGGGCACAAAATAGCATTGACCAATGATAAATTGAAACATCTGTGGCTTCAATAACCACTTAAAAATCAGATTTTAATCCTGTTTGGTTGGGAACTCCCTATGAACAAACTCAGTCTTTCAAATACAATTCCCTTGGAACAGCATAGCTGGCAGTGGGCAGTTCTACAGAAATGGCATTTCATGGAAGTTTCTGTCTTCATACATATACAGCTGTTATGGGTATTGCAGTCCTTGAGGGTGCTAAGCCCAGGCAGAAGAAAAGGATAGCCGACTTATGTAGCCATCAGACAATATTTCTGATCCTGACAAGTAAAATGAGCCTCAGGACCTTGGAGATAGCGTTTTGATGTAGTGTTCAGGTACAGGAGACTTCGATAAGAAAAGAAAGTATGAAATGGGGACTGTGCAGCCACTTCTGATGTGCAAGTGCATTGTGCTCTGAAAAGGAAAATGTAACACCAGTGTATGGAAAGCTAATTGTCAGAGCAAAGCAAGCACATTTGGGAGAGAGTTTATTTTCATTACTAGGATCTTGTTAAAGAAAAATCAAGTTCCCACTAGGCTGCTTATTTGACTTAGGTGTTGTTTATTTAATATTACATTTTGAGTACCCTATGTACACTGGAGGATCATTTCTCACTCCAGACTTGGATTCCTGTTTTTCTCTAGAGCAAATTTTATCTCCCAAGCTTTTATGTAGCTGACACTAATCTGAGTCAAAGCTTAAAATCTTTTACTTTGTTTAACATGAGCTAAGTATCAAAGCAGAAATAAAGATACAGTCAGTGCTAAATAAAGAAGTTTCTGGAATTCTGAGCCAGCATCCTTGCAAGTGCTGTATTATAGCCCAAGGCAACAGCAAAACATTATTATTTATTATTATTGCTATCATTTGCTGGACTATGGCAGCACATTCAGCCCCATATAAAGCACAGAAGAAAATGCAATGTTTTCCTTAGAGAAACACTCTAAATTAAATTCAGAGGAAAGCACAGTACAATATTAGAGGCCAAGAGTAACTTTGGACTCAAGTCCTGTACACAAGTACAGGCCTAGAATAAAGGTGAAAATGCTATAGCAGGATAGACTGCAAGGATAGATATCTAGTACAGGACTCTATGTTTTCTATAGAGTAGGACACATCATTGGTAGAGAAGTGCCAGATTTCTTCTCTGAAGCAGCAATGACAGGCACACAGACTCTGTCCTTTCCTGCATAGCCAGTGTGGTACTGTCTTGGCTCCATTGGCCGATCAAGTTACAGTGCTGCTCTGGAATATTTTCTTAATTCCCTTGAGCTTTATTTAGCAGACAGAGAAAAGCAAGGAAACATATTTTTGTGAGAAAACACTCAAACTTTTCTATGGCCCCGATTCAGTATTTAACRATGTGTCTGCTCTTCAAAGTGGGCTGAAGTGGTGTCGCTGCATGAGTGCAAGCAGACTATGTCGATTCACACCTGCTGAAGATTAGTTTTGTACAACTTGCAGCAGGAGCAYCTGGGAGTGAACATGGATACGCTTCTTTTAAGCAAGCATCTTACCTGTCTTGTACAGAACTTGCACAGTGGGGGCTCTGATCCTGGTCAGTACTCTTATGAGCCAGAATCCTACATATTATTTTGCTGACTGACAAAGTAAGCACTGAGCTGCTAGCAAGTACAGAAATACCCATCACAAAGGAGATGAACTGCGTCATTGCACTGGCTTGGAAGACTAGTTGTGCACCTGTAATACAGTCCCTTGGAGAGGCACTTCTGTCTTCTATCTTGAATTAGGTTGGAATGTCTTGAATTTCTGTTAATGTCATCTTACAGTGAACATGTAAAAGAAAGACCCGATGCCATCACTGGCCCACACATGGGGAGATTAAGGCACAGCAAAACTAGAGATCATCCCAGATCCAACAAATGGGGACCATTAACAGACTCCAGAYCGTGAACAGACTCCAGGACTCCTACTGTACTAACTCTTTGCCTTTTCCACCTTTCTTCAGTCTTGCACTTCTGGTCCCTAAAGCACACTGCCTTCTACCCTCACCAAACAAAATAACCCCCCCCACACCAAACCCTTATGCAAGAGATATGTTTGTTTGGGGATTCTTTGCCCTAAAGATGTGAACGCACTAAGGAGGCAGAAGGGTGTGAGGGCACGCAAAGTTTAAAGGATTAATTAGCCACTTTGTGTCTGCAATCTGTCTCTCRAGGCACTCAATCAAGATGACTTGTGTACTGTCCTAACTGCATTTAATTGCACATGGAGTAAAAAGGTGCTTTTAAATGCTTTGTTTCCTAGAGTTGCTACTCATCTTATTACCTCTGCTGTGAATCTGACTAAAAGTGYGCCAGAGCTTATTTTTGTGTTTCATGCTGTCTCTTCTTATACCCCTACTCCAGTTTCTCTCTAGTTGAATATAATTTTATTCTTTCCTCTGAAACGGAGAGAAATTTCAGCTCTCATGCCCGGGTGGTGTGGGGAGCACAGGGGACTCATATAGAGAAAAAGATTAAAGACAGAAGCAAGGAAATAGAAAGACACCACATGTTCATGTACTAAATAAAGCAAAATCAATCTGAAGAGAATGAGGAGGCAAACAACCTCCAGCTGGCTTTAATCTGCATCTTTTCCTACCAGTTTATTAAATGCTTAAGTATAGATTAATTCCCAGTGGTACCTTTTGGTTTAGGCACTGGCTTGATGGTAGAATCTTTACATTAGTATTTTCTATCTCAGAGATTTCAAAATGACATAAAAATGCAGGCAATGAGCATTATCTCTACTCAATAAAGGCAGCGGCTCAGGCACACAGAGCGCACTGAAACAACTGTCCAAAATCAGGATTAACCCTCTCCACTCCCACCTTTTTTTAACAACCCGTGTCTCCTTCTACCTGCTAACCACTGCAGCTTAGTTTGCAGGCACACTTCAGACTGAATGACAATACACTTGCATGTGCGTGTGCTGAAGAGTGCTTATCTAAATTGCTATGAGGTGCTGACAGATTTGATCCTGAGCACCTGGAGAGAGATATTTAAGGAACAGAATCTTCATTCAATCTGCGTAGAGTTTTATACCCTAATTTTCAATCACCTCATCATTAGGCAGAAGCAAACTGCACCATGCAAAGCAGACCTGCCACTTGTTAGTCACTGATAGCATTCTCTGAATTTTCATGCACACAGATATAACTTCTGTAGGATTTTTTTTTTCCAGGATGCTATCCCAAACTTCAAAGCTACTTTCTTACCTGTCTTTCTTTGGAGAAGAAATCCTCAGTCTTGGTGTAATTTGATGAAGCTAATGGTTTTAATCAGCAGCAGCGTTGCTGTGGAAGGCTGTTATTCTCTGTATCCCACGTTGCCGCTCTGGGCTTAGTTCTTCACCAGTATTTTCTGGGACATTAGCAGGATTGGAAAGGATTGCAGAAATGGAGAGGAGTGTCCCCCATGGATAGTAACTACTATATCAGGTGACTGACATGGGCTAAAGAAGGGTCTCAGTGATAGCTTTTCCCTCTGATGAGCTCTTCTCCTGACAGCCTCAGTTCAAGCGTCTCCCACTCCCACTGGCTTTTCTTGCAAGTTGTGCTCCGTGGGATCCACTGCGTGGAAAGATTCTCTGGAGCGACACCTAGTCGTACCACGTCGTGGGTGCATCCATCTGGCCCACCCTGCTTCCACACTGTGCCCCACAGGGAAAAATCACRGCGGGCATGGAAGCTGTGTCTATGGCAGTGGGACTAAGCCTATACTTCCCTGAGTCCTACCTAGCAGTCCCCTGCCACTAGCTTCTCCTGTTTTTTCTGTGCTGAGATTTGCTTAAAATTGTTCTGTATCCAGGTGAAAAAGGGGTTTTCTTTGCTCTTGCCAATTAAGTCTTTCTTCTTCCCTCCCTGCCTTTCTCTCTCTTGCTCTCACTACTGGCAAATTGCAGATTTTCCTTCTGTAGGACTCACAGATAATTGGCTCAACTCCTCCCTTGAAGTCAGTGTCAGACAAGGGAAGGAGGGGTGCTGAGGGGGTGGGATTTTGTGCCTTTTGAATTATTTTTTTTCTTTTTTTTCTTTTAAGCAGAAAGTTGATATGCGTTTCAAACTGCAAATTCTCTGTCTTTCCACAAGAGATGTGCACATATGTGTGTGTGTGGAGAATGAGATACTTTATGTGTGTAACAGGCAGAGACTTCACTTTCTTTGCAAGCTGTAAACGCATAAGCTGTTCCTAAAAGCTCTTTATTTCTGTGGTAATATTTTCTGTTAGACAGAAGTGGACTGACTCACTTCCCATGTAAGGGCTTTTTGTCTGTAATTCCTGTAATTCTTTTGCCGTATGGGATTTTTGTTCCTGTTCCCTCAACCTCCATGACATTATGTTAGGAATGCTGTTYGGTTTTGATTAAGAAATAATGAAACTCTGTAATTCCTAATATTTTAATGATATTTAAATAAATAGAAAACTAAATTAGAGTCAGTAATAATGTTTTTGTTTGGTGAAAAAAGAAGCTGAAAAATAAACGTCAGATGAAAGGAAACTAGGGAAGACTGAGAAATAAAAGAGAAAAATAGGTTGAATTCAAAGAGTTTGATTGAGCTCAAAATATATTTGGGCATTATTGACTCAATTTATTCTTCTGTAAGAACTGAAGTTATAGTTTAGATTTACAAGGCTGTTTTGAAAAAAAGATATTAAAGTTCAATTTGATGGTTGAAAGGAACTATTTGAGCATTTCCCACTTGCAACATCTAATCATAAAATATAAAGAGGAAGAAACTTTGGAAATAAATAAATAAGAATGACCTCCCAACTGCACATATCTCTCAAAATATTCTTTCTCTAAGCCATTTACTTTTCTGCTTTAGGTTCTTACTGCTACCTAAGGAAGAGTCTTGTGCTACCTAAGGAAGAGTCTTAAGACAATGCTGATGCCTGTAATTCCTGCCGTTTAACAAAGAACACTTTACATTCTTCACTTTTTTCCCTCTGTGCAACGTGACCACTTTCTCTGCAGACCACAGCTCATCCTCAAAGCACAGTGATGTTTCTGTCATCCTTCTCAGAATAACCCTTCCTTTCTTAGCTCACGTCCAGGTGTCATGCATGAGCACAACTGCCAATGTTGAGTGCCTTTAGCTTGCATGTGTCCACTGAGGTGTCTGCCTCTCCTTTGCTGGTGCTGCACAGTGGTGATCAGCAGCTGCTGGCAGGGGTGCAACGTCTGTCTGTGTGCACATGTGTACATCTGTGTACAGGCAGAATCTGAATCCCTCAAAACAGGCTATGAGCTGGGTCCTGTTATTATCAGAAAAGAGCTGTCTGTGAGAGGCAGCAGCTCCCGCTAAAGTTATACTCGAGCATGAGGGGAATTTGGGGACCTTAAGCTAACAGAAGTAATGGTGATTACTTTTGGGAAAGGACATCTCCTGACTCTTCACCAGTAGAGACAACTTTAAATTTGGGAAGGATGAGCACTGGTTGGCACACAGCACCATTGAGACAGTAATGGCTTCTTCCAAGGGTTGTCCCAGGTCATGAGTCATGGCCTGAGCTCAGCTCTTTTAAGAACACAATACTAAGATTCTTTCATCAGCTCTTAAATCTTTTCTCTTTGGCACAAAGTAGAGGAGCCATTTTATGTCTCAGACAATTTTTTGAAATAAGATATAATTTTTTTTTTTTACTAAGTCATTGGTTTAGATCACATTTGGATCATTTTGGACCTAGAGTTGCCATCTTCTGAAGGCTGGTCAACTGTATTTGTACTTTAGATCCAAACAGAAAGGTGCCTGAAACTCAGCTAGTATCATTGACATAAGATTGCTGCTGGCAGAATTAGCAAACAGTTCAAGCCCTGTAGTGCTACAGAGAATAAACTCCATTTTCATCTGTATAGCTCCCATAGAGAGTGCACAAGTTCCCTGCCAGGAGGAACTGTAGTCATCCTAGGAACGATCTCATCATCCTGGGATCTTAGCCTACTCAAAGGCTTTGACAAACCAAGTTCAGAAGACTTGTCTAGCTGGCTTCACCAGCCCACAATCACACTGAGCTACCTTCTCCAGCATTCAAGTTAGCCAATCAGTTCCTCAAGATATATCAAAACAGGAATGTACTTGACTTGGTTTTATTTGATCTCTCAGCAAATAGCTAGTGCAATAACAAATTACCACTGAAGTAAGCCTTCGAAAGTTAATTGCCAACCTTGAGACTGCTTGAGGTCTGTTACTGTACTTTGCTGTAGTTTTTGTTTGCTTGTTTGTTTGTTTTATGCTTGCTGTGTTTTTTTTTTTTTTGGAATCTTTAGAGTTCAAGAATTGACAAAATCCTAGGATTTCATGCCTCCTTTCAGCGCTCAAGGGACCAGAGGTCAAAATTCTCTGCTTCTTCAAGACTTCTGAGGAACCTTTGTGAAGAAGTCAGTTTAGTTCTTTTYTGGATCTGTCCCCATCTGAGAAGAGAGGATGAGAGCATCTCTTTGTTTTTAGGTTTACAAAAGTAATCAGAGATGATGTGGTGCTCTCCTATTGGCATAATGAAGGCCTTATATTAGACATGTAAGTTGTAATCTACAGCATGAAGTAACAGAAATGAGGAAGGAAACTAAAGGTACATTGATCCGTAGTATTATGATATTGTTTCCTGTAAGAACAATTGCTGTCATACCACTGTGCACAAGAAAGTAGTAGTAGTATTTTTTTTCCTAGCTAGTCAGAGACTATCAACCTTTCTTAAGGTTTACAGATGTTTAGCAGTTTATAAGCCAATCAAAAAATGAATTACTCTTCAGAGGCATTTCTTTCTCCTGGTTTCCATGAGGTTGGTCCTGCTGGCTCATCCACAGGGCTCTGCCTTAGTTGCAGAAGATGCTGGAAATGCAGCTGTTGCTGGTAGGCAAGACAGCTGTGCTCATTTTGGCTTTGCTTACACTACAGATGGACAGAGACCCAAGAGTGCAAGTCAAGAGAATAGTTAGAAATGTTGCAAGGAGAGGTTATGTAGAAAGATTTACAAATGAGCAGGGAAAGAGAAGGGAAAAATACTATTGACTTGCCTAGTGTTAACTGCCTGGCTCCAAATGAAGGTGAAGACCAAAAATGAAGTGATTTGGTCTCTGGTGGGGCATACAAACTGGCAAGTGGCTTAGAGCAGACCCTTCAGAAGAGCTTCCTCTTCTCTGCAGAGAGGTGCAGCCTCCCTAGACAAACTGACAGTCCCTTCACTCGGGTATAGGGCCACCTCTCCAGAGTGATGCACACACACACTGATCACTACAGCACCAGGATCTATGACAATCTGACCTTGTGGGGCAGAGGCATTGCCATCATTAGTCTTTTACACCTTCTTCAGCCCCGGTACTGGCCGTGGCTGGAGATGGAGACTGATGTGATGGGCTGATGCAGCAGGACCAATCTGTTTCTCTCTGCCRTAAGTAAAATGACAGGAATGGCAATCACATGCCATTCAGCTGTGGTCAGAATTAGTTAAAGACAAAAGTTGTTCCAAGGCTTTTGTCTTCTTTTCAAAAGCAAATGCTAGATAGATTAAATATTTAAACCAGCTTTTCTCTCTCCTTTCCCATTCATTTTCATTCCCCTCATTATTTGGTAAAGAAAGCTCATTCTTCCACCCACTCACCTTCTCTCCCTGCCTCCTACATTGATTTCTCATGCTTGGTGCTCCTTCCTTCAAAAAATGCTGAAAAGTGGTTTATGTTGTTGTTTTGTTTTGTTTTCAGGGGTCAGTAAACTGCAGGTCCCAAGCCATACTCTGAACAGCAAGTAGATCATCATCCATGAGTATTATTGCCCCTGCATTATCTTCACTCCCAAGCATTTAAACTTTGTGAAGGGATTTCCAGTGGTCTTACAATAACTGAGAAAATAAGTGATAATCACCAGTTATAAATGAGACCTGAATATCTGGGATTGGGAGGCAGCTGGAGAAAGCACACATTCAAGAAAATGGTGGCTTATTTTATATTCCTGGTCCTTTCAAAGAACTTGTTCATGACTTTATGTAATTTCTCAGTGTCCCATGGTGTAAAATGGGGTAGTGATATTTACTCAGATCCCTGGAAAATGGAAAAGCACTGCCATGAAGTACATCCAAGTCASCTGTTTTTTTGCTGTGTTTGTTATGAATCATTTTAATTGCATTTTAATGAAATATTTTTGAGAAAAGATTTCATTTCTAGTCTCCCTCCTTTCCTTTTACCAATAAAGAATCATCATGTCCAGGTTTCTTTAGCAGGCACACAGGCACCCTTTCATTCTTAGTCCATTGTTTAAACTTTTTAAAGCTTCCACCATTTTTTGGGGAAATTACTAAGAAGCAAAATTAAATCTGAAAAAAAAAAAAGAATATTCAAAGAGCTTCAGATAGAACATACACTAGAAACTCCCTCTGTATAAGACATTTTCTCTACCTTCAGTGAATACCAAAGGRGGTTGGTTTGCAGTCTTCCAGATCCCAAAGGGAGAAAAGCAACCCCCACTACATCTGTGTAGCCTATGATTCTGTTTGAGTTGAAGGACAAGTCATGTACTCACCTGACAATGACTACAGAGCGCTATGCCAGCCCTTAGGGAAGGAGTGGGTGTAGGTATAAATCACGATGTTCTATCTCTGATCGGTATCCTATTTCTCTGGGTGCTGCTGGCCCCTGTGTCTAGACAGATAGCTCCTTGCCCAGGAGGGAGCCAAGGTATGTCTCTTCTGACACTGACTTGAATCAATGATGCTGGTACAAAAGGGTCCATGCTAAACATCTCCTCCATCTGAGAGAGGGAAAAAGATCCCTTTTTGGGCCACTGCTATAGCTGTTTCCCCCCCGGTATTGCTTGGCCTCCTAAGATATACCATTACTCTTCCCCTTTTACCATCTGCTCTTTCTTACCTGCAGTGACGATCGTCACTAGATACCTATGATGGGAATATGAAGAACTAAGGAGAGCAGAGGAGTAGGAGTTGGGAAAAGATGAAGAAGACTGGGGAGGTGAGCACTGTAAAGATTCACAGAAAAATGTCTAATCAAAAGGATAATGAAAGCTTGTTAGAGACAGCTGAAAACAAAGACAAAGCAAGTGGCGTAGAAACAAGAGGAGAAGCATAAAAAATACATGGAACAGAGAATGACAAGCCAGAGCTCTCTGTAGCACTTGTGATGCTGCCTGTGACCAGCAGTTCTATTTTAGTCCCCATTAAGAAGTAGCTGTTATAGCCCAGGCAAATCTGACTTCTGCCACTATACATGGGATCGACTTGGTCCCTATAATTACATATGTTCAGAAGCCTTGCTTGCAAGCTGAGGAACCATACACAGTTGGGAGACTAGAGARGACAAAAAATAACTAGGAATCTGGTTTCTCACATCTATCCATACAGCACCAACTCCTTCCATCTGTACTTGTCTCTCCAGGAGTAAATTCTTCCATAAAACTTGAAGATCTCTAGTACAACTAAAGTTGTACTTTAATACTAGTACAACTCCACCAATATCATAGTCTACTTGTGCCTGGGAGATAGACTAAATACTGCTGCTGCTGCTCACTGAATTCATGGTGTTGTACAATCACAAGCTACTTGCTTTGATGATTCCCTCAGTTATCTTTCTGGAGTCAGAGCCTCAGAACCAAAACTTTCCACACTAAGATTTTTTCTTTAGCTGCCTGTCTGAATTTGATAGGACTAGTTTTACATCTGCGTGACTCCACACAATTTTTATATGATACTTGGTTTTGCTGTGATAACTTAGAGCAAGAACAACAGATGATGGATATGAGTTAGGGCACTGTGTTCTCTGTACTGGGTTGATTGTATCTATGCCCTCCTCCTCCTACTGCACCAGTCTTATGCTTGATTCTATGCAAGTACAGTAGCTGTTCTTTTCCTAATGCTGCTTTCATTAAGAAAATAAAGAAGTTTGGGGCATTTGAAAAAGGCCTCATTCCTTTGATTTGAGAGATATTATACACCTTTATTTATAATCAAAGGAAGTCAGTGAATGAGAATAATTTCAGGGAGAAGAATGGGCGAGAATGACAGATTTTTCTATTATATTTCTTTTTGTTCTTGTTCTGTTTTCCCTTCTCAGAGGACTGCAATCATGTACTCAAGATGCAAAGTGAAATCCATTATAATAATGGTAATACTATATACTCTGAGCGTAACTTTTACTAATATCTTCACACACGCTGCAAATATCAGGGAAGCTAGGCTCAGTCCCTCCTATGGAGTAGGAATGTAAATATTTTATCAGTATACAAATGGGAAAACTGAATGTTTAAGTGATTAGTCTAAGGTGACTCAGGGTGAGTTCCTCTAGATGTGAGCTCCCTCTGACCACTGCAAACTAACTGGAAACTGAGCAGCCATCAGTAACGAGCTGCTGAGCCTGAGCTAATCAGCCCTGTTGAGAGATTATATAGCTTTTGGCTAGTTTGAGGCAAAGCAGAGTGAGTACCTCGATATAAAAGACTATGCAAATAATAGCCCTAGGCAGCAGATCTGGGAAAAAAAAAAAAAAAAAAAGAGACTCCTCATCTCCTCTTCTCCAATGCTGGACATTAGCTATATGGCCAGGAGGTGACACAGCACACAGACACTATCTATAACAAACACTCCATGCAGAGTGTCAAAAACTTCCAGGGAAGTTTAATTAATGGACATATTGATAACTTTATCTATGTCCTTGAAGTAAAAAACAGAGCACAAAGCCATAAATTCAGCTGTAATCACTGCGTAAATATGTATTAGATCCTCAAAATCATAAGCTGATTTAAAAATTGCAAGATTAAAACAGAAAAGGGAAACAAGTGAAAGAAGAAAGCTCTCAGAATGCTGCACATTCAGATTTTTCTCTGTAGCTGAAACAATTTGAATTGGAATCTTACATTTTAACTAAAATAAACCATCAAATCCAGAACTCTGACTAAAATTGCTGTTCTGCATGTATTTATCGACAGGGGTCAGGTTTCAATGGGTTCCTTTAAATAATGTCAAATGAAGCTTTTTCCTGAATCAGCCTGGATTCTATATCTGCAAATCTGACTGATGACCTGGAATCTAAGTTTGGGTAAAAATACAGGTTCAGATATTTCAACATCATGTACAAATAGCTCTATTTGTATGGAGTCAGTATTGTCACTGCCTGCTTTCTTAGAGCAAGTTTTCAAGGCTACAGTAATCCACCTGAATCTTTGGCTTGATACTCTGCCCAGCATAAGCAGAGGGTAACACCAGTCATTTCTTGCAACTGGCCTGTGTTTTCTGGTCAGGCTGGAGGCTGTGCTAGACTGCTACCCTAGTTTTAACGATGTAAAAAGCTACCATTCTGACATGAAAGCGTATCAAAGTCTTACTCTGGTGTGAATGACTAAGCAAGCTATTGAGCTGCAGGAAATCAAACCCGAAGCATATTCTAGGTATTTGTTCTGGCTTAAGGCTCAGAGAATGTGTATGGAAGTGTACGGAAGTATAAATTTACCTATTATCTTCTCCATGACTCTACTTCAAGCTTCTTTCTGTTCAGATCAGCTTATTCCTCTTTGAACAATTTCACAACAATCCAATTAGCAACAAAACTTTGTCTTCAGTGCTGGATGGGACTACCAGATTATTAGAGACTCCCATTGGCTCTGACATGCATTTTACTTAAAAGCAGAGGGCAGCTACATCTGTGAAATGAACAGAAGAGGACACATTAATTACTGGCAAACTAATCCATTAGGATTTCCACTTCTAATAATGTTAGAATATAGGGAAAAGGGCTGTGATCAATATCAGGCACAAAGGATCATGCCAAACTTGCAGCCCCTTTGGCTATTGGCAAAACAGGCTCGGCGCTGCCAGTGAGGAGAGGAAACTGAAGTCAGCACTGAAGGTAACATACTTGGAATGCTGAAGTGAAACTGCTGGAAAATGTTCACTCTAGCAAGGTGACTCTTTGGTGGCATAGGGGCAACAAGTGCATCTGCTTCCCAGAGTCCTTCAGCCTGTCCCACCAACAGAGCAAAGCATTTGCTGTCAGTGGATCATTCCCAGATGTGCTCCTGCTACTTTAGAACCATGACGTTGTACACATGGGGAGACTGATGGGAGGAATTAAGGATGGAAGTTGGCATAGCAACCTCAGGTTCTGCRGTTTCAGGCTTATATAAACCTAGGCAGGTTGGGGAGGTATGAAAGGGTACTTCCCTCTTCTCACAGACACACAAAGCCTCAACAAACCAGTACTTAAATCCTTGACAGTTAAGCAGAAAGCCAGATTTAGGAAGGATTTCCAAATCACCCTTTACCTTATCCTTGTCCAACATGGAACACACAGGCCTGTCCTGAGAGAGGTTTTTATCTCAGCATTTTTGGCCACTGTCAGCATTCAAGCAAAGGTTCCTTAATGGTAGAATGCACTACTAAATAGGATTTATAGCAGCCTAACTGCTGTGCTATAGACCCTTAGCAGACCTCAGAATATCGTTCTTGCAAATCGTTGTGCTCCAGACCYGAACCACTGCCACACAGTTCTGCAGCCCCAAAGGCACTGGCACGAAGATGAAGAGCAGGTATGAAGACCAAGCAAGGTTTTTGCTCTCCTTGCCAACAGGAAGCATGGAGAATTTGACTGCGACCTGTTTTCAGATGAACAGCAAAGCTCTTTTCTTCTCCTGGTATAAGGAAAGGAGGAAAGTGAAGAGAAGTCAGAGKTTTTGTTTGCAGAATGAATCTCAAAGTGTCTCTTCCAGTACAGAGTCAACACTTGGATGACTTACGTGACTCTGGGCTTGATCAGAGTTCTGCTTTCGTCTGTTGACTTTACTCATTGCATCCTTGGTTATTAGTTTTTTAGATACCACTATCAACTGTGCCTGTTATGACAGGCATTTTATTCCAGAATACTGAAAAGGACAAGTAGAGAATAAATCTGATGTCCTCACTCTATCTGAACTAATGTAAACTCTTGCCAGCAGAGAAAGCTTTAAAGTGAATAGACAGGCAGCTTGGTCAGAATTGCAAAAGGGCACTGCAGTGAGCCTACCATATGGCTGCTAAATATCCAGTGCAAATCCCTGTGATTTTATGATAAATCTCCAACAGCTGATGAGATCAAGTCCTGGATTTGGATCTGTATGATAAGAGAAAGAAATCTCAGCTTTCATTTAAAGCAGGAAAAGCAAATAAAACACAAACCAAAGTTTCTAGTCTTACTGCCTATAGGAAAATTTGGAAATATGGCTTAAATGAATTCTTCAAATACAAAACCTCAGAAGTGAAGACAAGTTCTTCCTATTTTCAATTAAAAATAAATATTAATAACTTGAAAGCCAGTCTCATGATTCTGGAGAGGTGACTCATGCATCAAAATGGTTGGTGAGGCAGTATTGATAATGCTGCAAACACCTTCAGCGTCTCATTAGCACCTAGTCAGAGATGCTAGGACTTCTTACAAGCCTGCCACATAAGCATAAAACGTTGACTATCCAGGTCTTAACATTTGAATATCCCTCAGGTCTTAGCATGCCAAAGGTGCCCTGTTATGGTTTTCAGTGGATATAGCTAAGCTTCTTTAAGCATAGATTATCACAGGGCACAAGGAGCATTTGGCCAGGCAAAGCTTAGCCTGTCACTACCTGCTCTGTGCTAGGCTGCTTTTTTTGTTTATAAAAATCATCTCTAGTTAGGTTCAGTTTTCCTGCACTCCAGGTACTAGGCTTCAGGACATTTATTACATGAGTTACTGGAGTCTTACAAATTCTTTTGGAGTATTTCCAGGCTTTTCCCATCCTCTGGACAGGAGAGCCAGGATGATGACGGAGAGCCATGTCAAGATCATCCAGGCTATTCTAAAAGTATACCTAAGCAAGGTAGTAACATAAGCAAGACCATGACAAACTCAGCTTGCAGTGATGGGCAGAGGAGTCAGAAGGCAAGGTCTTATCTTGCAGAAAYAGGGGAGGTCCTTCTCCAGCTTACACCTCTGTTTTACAGCCAACCTGCATGTGGTTGTGGCTCACAGGTCAGGTCCCTGTGAAGGGAAGGAAAAGGAGGGATAGTCACAGCATGCACCACCACCTCCAGAGAGGGGCATATCACAGAACACATGCCATGTCCTATTTCGTCCCACCACTGCTGAGCAGGAGATGTGTATGAACAGAGGCAGGCCACATAAATTTTTTGATCATTGTATGGAAGAACTTGGGAAAGGGAGAATGTTCCTCTTGGTGTAAAAGCTTTTGAATATGTCTGTAGCTTAAAGATGAAAGGTAGGCCTCTTTACCTTTGGCCTCAGTAGACCAAATAAACAAACAGAAAAAGAAAATAAGGAAAAACAAAGATGGCTGATGGGCCATCACAACTGGCACACCTGAGCTCTTGCTGTCTGAGGGCAGCTGCTAGGACCTGCCCAGAGGAAGTCCAGCCTCGCAGGGCTTACAAGAAGGGAGAGATCTATGATCTTTTCACTAGCACCTGGACTAGCTAAATCTTGTATGCAAGGGAAGCTTGTCTGATAGTCCAAGTTCAACGCTCTGAGTCTGTAAACTCCTTATACTCTACTTTTTCAATCACTTCGAGGCAGGTTATGACACTAAGGTGAAAATTATGGGTAGCCATGAGAATGAAATAGCAGGTCCTGCCACTCTCCTCTGGATATTGCTGAAGGAAGCTAGGCCGATTTAAGACTGAGGCATGTCATTCCTGACTCCAGTGAGATCATACAAAGCCATAAATAGAAATACATAACAATCCAGTTTTTAACTCTTGCTTAAGCTAAAAATTTAGTATACCATAACTGTCCTATTGCTGTCATATAGTGAGGTCCTGGAATACCACATGCAACCAAATAAGGGTCCCTCACTTTTATTCATGCTGTTAGATCACGTTAGCACATTGTGAAAATATCCATCTTCCTAACCAGTTAACATCTCACCAGAGAGACAGTCTGAGACGATGACCACAGTTTTATAAAGAGAATGTGTTGCCTCTCAGGATGATTAAATAGAGACCAATGCATAATTAAGGCTATGCTTGCATTTAGTTCTCTGGCTGATATACATAGATAGATATACACCAGTCAAAACTGTTTTGCTGCTTACGATTTCTCTCAAGTGTTTCTTTAGCCACTGTTGCTTTGTGTTTTTTCCTGCTGTGGCAACAGCCACAAGCCTGTCCCAGGATACAGATGCAGATATGAAGTCAAAACCTGTATTTTCAAGAGAGTTTCAAGAGATATTCGTAATCTTCTTTGCACAATGCTTCACTGTGAAAGAAAGCGGCAGCTCTGTAAAGCAAGTAGTCAGTGTACAAATTTTAAAATGGGTCGAAAGGCCCTTTGAAAGGGCACCTTGCAGGGGGTGACACAGGAACGTGTGGAAAACTGGCTCATTATTTTCTTCTCCTGTGTCTACTGCCCTGAAATCTCTGCTACACAGGGATTTACAAGCACTCAGTGCTAGACATTTTCCTAAATTTGTCCTGATTACCAAAGCAGTCCTCAGAGGAGAGGACAGGCAGATTCTTTCACATCTCTGCTGCTTTCTGTTCTCTACCATTGTTAGGAATACTAAAAGATGATCACGGACACAAAGCTCAGACATGATGGAATTGTAGTCAGGGGCTGTGGGGAATGGTTGTCACTCTTTCTCTGAGGTCTTTAAGGAACTCTGTAAAACAAGATCCTAAGCTGTGGTCTGGCAGCACAGTTGTCTTGCTAAACCGTTCTTTGTGTTTCTTTGTGGTCCGTCTTTGGTTAACAGGATGCCAGTAACCATGCACTTACTTAACAATGTCTTATTTGCTAGTGCGCCCCCAGCATAGCATTTTTTCCTTGTAGACTTTGTTTCCAGTAGGACTTGGGGATGGGAAAGGGGGAAATTAGGAATATTTCCCTGCTCCTTTGATGCATTCCTCCATCCAAAGCTTTCCTCCCTCTCCCACCTTACAGTAGACTCTGRCCAGTTCCATTCAAAGTCAGGCACTAGTCAACGTGATGTATGGTTTTCCTCCCAACACACATTGTATCAAGCTGGCTATTGCAGACAGCAAGTGTCAGAAGGAAAACAACCTCATTAACAGAAATGGATTTTTCTCTCCACACATATTGGCAGTGAATATTTTTAAACACAGTCTCAGCAAGATGTGCTAATTGGTATCACTGACCCTACGATCCTTTCCCATAAGCAAGCTAGAGAACAGATGGATATTATTATGAAACTCAAGGGAGATAGATGTCTGTGTAGTGGAGTGGACACACATGACCCTTACTCAGTACTCAGAAAAGACTCCAACAAAGTAACAGATTTCTGAAAATCCATTAAGGAGTCACAAGTAACCCTGAGAGACGTATAGCAATGCGAGTTCARTTCCAACATGGCTGAATCAGCAGCTTAAATAAAGAAGGTATATGTAGAGAAGATAAAGTTTTGGAAAATGCTAATTATTGAAAGCAATTGAAAGCAGAGATGTTTCATGGGAGGGAGAAATGCAACAGTGGATAAAGAGATACATGAGAGAAATAGTGGGCAGCAAATTGGTCTGGGCTATTTAGTCCATGGATGTCAGCCAGAAAACTAAGCACAAACAATTTGGCCTTCATTGGTTTCTGTCACAGCCTTGAAAGGCAATACCTACTCTTTACATGACTCTGTCTGGCTGTCTCTTGGAATAATGAATTCATGTGTGGTCCTTTCTCTACCAGAAAAAATATTAAGAAATGCTGGAGTGTTGTGTGGCTTTTTAGACCACTGTCTTCTCTCAGACGGCCATGCCCGCTTGTCCTCTCATTAACTGTGGAGTATACTCAACAAAGTATACAGTGAGAAATTTGCTTTCAAAATCTCTATTTTGCCTTATTGAAAGGAGGGACTTAGCCTGGGCCCCTGGGAGTGTGACCTTACCTGATTCATGATAATTCAGAGTTGAGGGACATAAATTGTTTTGAGACTACTCCTCTTTGCACAAATAATTTGGTCCTGTTGAAAGCAGGGACCAAAGTCTGTGAGGACAGACAGCACTCATGTAGCACAGACCCTCCTACCATGCAAACTCAATTAGTWTTTTTGTTGTGTTTTGTCTTTTCATACTACCCTGAAAGCAGGGAAAGCAGTTCAACTCTTCCACAGATTCTAGCACAATTCCTTTCTTTTTGTCTCTCTGGCCTATTGAGTTGTTCATTCCAACAAAGCCAACAAAGGTCTCTGAGGTGTTTCAGTAAAACAAGGAAATAAACAACATTACTCACATTGACTTCCTTATGAGATGGCAGATGTGGTCTTTTATACTAAAACAAGAGCATCTCCTGCCTCAGATACAGATGTGTTTCTGCCCATATTAAAGGCAGGTGAAGGCAGAAAGGCTTTGTCTTTTACTACTGAAYCTGTGAAAAACAAACAGGAACATCTGGAGCAACTAGGTGAGAAGAAAGCATCAGATAGATAGCCTAAACAAACATGGGGAGAATGGTCCTAAAGAAAGTCTAGAGAAGAAGCCCTCTGTGTTATAAAAAGCGGTAACAGCTGTATATCTATCCCTCTGTAAGTGGTAAGCCCTTCTCCATGTGGGAGACATCTCAGATTGAGAGATAAATAGAGGATATAACCATACTCCACAAAACACCCCAGGGATGCAGACATGAAGAAAAAGAGAGAACTGTTGGTATGATTTTAAGAACAGAATATTTAGTCTGATGCCATGATAGTCTCTGAATACTGGCATCTGGGTGGCTTTGGGCTAACCTCCAAGGGAAGTGGTGAAAACTGCATCACTTRTTGTCACTTTGAAGACTGACTGACTCAGACATTGGGAAGTGTCTCAGACTGTAGGGAAGAGTTCTTTTAGGCATATAGTTCAATTCCATGTCTCAGAGTCCTTTACATCTTTAGGCTTCTGTAGGAGCATGCCATCACCATGAACGCGAGCTTTTCTGACCCCTATATAGACCAGACAGTATGCACAGCCCAAGCTTTCATGAGCAAAACTGTGAAAGTCACAGAATCACAGACTGGTTGAGGTTGGAAGGGACCTCTAGAGATCATCTAGTCCAACCTTCCTGYTCAAGCAGGGACACCCAGAGCACATGGCACAGGGTGGCATCCAGGTGGGTTTGGAAGTCCACTCAGAGCAAGCTGCTGCGTATCTCGGCCTTCAGATATAGCACTGCGGAGAATTCTCTTAAGAACAGATTTCCAGGACTGGTCTGCCATGAGTCTGTTAGAAAGGCAATAAGGATAAATTAGGAATGTACAGCTCAAAATGGTAAACTGCCTATCTGAATATCTCTTGGAAGAATTCTTCTGCATCTAAAATCTAACCTTGTGCAGCTTTCTCTCTGCCCTGAGGTTTGGATCTATTCTTGGTGTTACCGGATGAATATTGCAGGAGGGTGAATGATGATGTATGATGCTATCAGCCACAAAGAAAAGGGGTGCATGCCCTTCTCCCAGGCAGAAGACAGCAGTGAGGTGAGAGAAAGTGTCAGTCAATACTTGCCATCCTCTGCAATGTTGCCCTCAATATCTTCCCACAGAAGGAATGCTAATCATACGGATGAGCTGGTTTTTCTCCCTCTCTCAAGCTGACTGATAGCAGCAATAAAATTGGTATTTCTTTGTGGGGCAACTTTGTGTATTTATTTGTTGCGTATTAGGGGCTGAAACATTTTGGAGCAAGAGTTCAGAACAGGCTGAAAGAGGCTGCAGCTGGAATTAGGCTGGAGAGGCCACACTGACAGCAAAGTGAGGACAGACAGCACTCATGTAGCACAGACCCTCCTACCATGCAAACTCAATTAGTTTTTTTGTTGTGTTTTGTCTTTTCATACTACAATTGAATTGTATTCTTGGCCTGATTAGAGTTATGACTGTTAAAGCCTAGAGCATGACTGGCTGGCTRAGTTTTGAAAAATATGACATTTTGCAGCTAAAAGCCTTTTCGAGAGTAAGTGGCATTGTGCTTTTTTCTTGGCTGAGCATTTTCCTTCCATACAGGCAACAGACGTTGATTCTCTCCACTTGGACTCTCTGCTTACACCAAGGTCTGAACAACCAGCAATAAATGACTAGGTTCCTATGGCTTACCAACCCAGTCTTCTCAGATGATAATGTGAATGCCCCAGCCTAATACAAAGCAGTTTCGCTCTTCTTAAGCCATGCACCTAAGATAAAACACTCCCTGAGGAAACATATACAGGTCACAATGTGTTCAAAAATCCCCAAAGTAGCCTGTTTCCTGATGGGCTATGGTTCCTGTTCATTTTAGTAAGAGGGTGCCATCCCTTTCCTGCCTACTCATTCTGCCTTCCCAGTACTCATTATTGCTACATATGGATATGATTCTCTTTTCTCCTCTCTTCTTATTCACCTCTCCCTGTGCTGCACCTACATGTGCATCTGTCCACACTCTTTCCTCTTACAGGAAATTGCTGAGTCTGTCACCACAGGGAACAGCCTTGGTGGGCCCCAGATGAGTCTGTCAGCAGCAATTCCTTTTTCAATTTTAGTACTTAAAAACAAACCAGGGGCATTCCTAAACAAYAGCAACAAAAATATTCATTGGACAGCATAAATAGTGAAAATATGCTTTCTCTGCACCCAGTTACCTCCCCTCCTTTCTATGAAAATCAGCATTATGCTTTCTCTCTTTCAAAAACACCTCCACCACAGAAAGCCTGGAAATAATTGATGGTTGTGATGCTAGCTGGAATCTGAGCAAAATAGATCAGAGAAAAATCACTAGGAAAAGGTTATTTTAGTAAGTTATACAACAGTTCACACAGCACTGGAAAGTGTGTGAGAGTTAAAATGGCTGAAAAAGACCATCCATGACATGGGTGACAGAGATGACCTCTGTACCGGGAAAATGTCACCTTAATGAAGAGATGATTTAACTGAAGCAAATAACAGTGCCAAAATGGCCTCAGGCCCACGTGCAATGTGTGTCTAAAAAGACCATGATTGCTTTGCTGCCTGAGCTGTGGTCTTTCCTGAGCCTTGAAATCAAAGTGCCATAGTACRTAGAAACGTGCATCTTTGTCACAGAGCTAATCCAGCCTTGAGAGTACTAAGAGTCAGTACATACTGACCCATGTTCTCATTTGGTATTGTAATAACTCCTTTCTGTAGACCCCACAGTTCTGCTGTAATAACTACACACTTCGCAAAACCTCGTGTCTGCTGCCAAGTTTGTTTCCCAGCCCTGATTAACCTGCTCCTTCCAGCTTGTACTTCAGTTCATACCTCACTAGAAATGTGTATGAAGTGCATGGAAAACGAGGCTGAAACAGTCACARGGCAGAGTCTATTGTAAGGGCACAGTCCAATAGAAAAATTCCAGGAAGTGCATGGATGAACACGCACCAACAGAGAGGCAGTCTCTGACTGGGAGTGTTCCCTGGCTCACAGCAGCTATAGCATGCAATACCTTGTTCATAGCCTCTTTTGGTGTGGTTCATGTGAGAAACAGTAATTTACTCAGCTTTTGATGATGTGTTCAATTCCAAACTGGCAGTATTCCTTCACACTCTGTCACTCCCTGAAAGAATTTACTTCTCTAGTCCTACCCAGGATTYTTACTTTACTAGCAGATCACAGATGAGTGTTTGATAGCAGGCAGCTAACCGTTTATCATCAGGTGTGCTCATCCTCATGAACTCATGTCTCCTCCTCCGCTGGCCCTCTGGCAGGAGTGGCTGCTGTGAGGGACAGTTGGGTGGAGGAACAGGAGTTTACAAGGACACCCATTTCCACCTGCCACTGCTCAAGAACACATGCAGAGGAGTAAGTCCTTCATTACCTGTTTGAACAGGTACTGGAAAATTGTCTGACGTAACTGTCTGGAGAGACTTGCCATGCAGGCTTCCCCTTCACAAGCTGTTAAAAGACAGCAGGTCTTTGAATGACTGCAGAACTYTTGGTAGCTCCCCTCAGGATACTACTCCCTGAAGCAAGGGGATTCCTCTCACACCAGAACTTTATGAGGTCTCCCAGGCTTTCTCCTTCTTCGCTTTTAAAAGCTTCATAAAATGAAGCTGGATTAGAGTTATCTGTGTTCATGAAGAACAGTGCTTTAAATAATTGTGTTCTGCTTTATTTACTCTGCACTCAAGCTGGAGCTACCATCCCTTTTACTCCCAGTTCTATTTGAGGTCTAATTCTACTCATGGTCTCTCCATTCTCTGTGACAGCTAGTCCATTTTTGTAGTCATTGTCTTTAAAATTTCAAATCACCTTTCCTTCTCCATTCATTCCTTATCTTCTATCTGACCTTTTCATAATAGCGAGGCTCAGGTTGTTAATAAATCTGCTTTTTATAARCACTTATGTCTATGCTGAATTTTCTGCATCAGAAAGACTTTCCTCTTCTCCTCACCAAGGACTCTTTCCTCTGTTTTCACCAGAAGAGAAACCAGTGAGCCAATAGTAGCTCTGTCAGTCAAAGGAGTCAATAGTGCTGACAACTAGTAATGTATCTGTACATGTACATCCTTTAATATAGCATATATACTACTCACAGTGCCATAATTCTTGCCATGATGAGCACTAAGAGGGAACTTCATTACAGACTATTGACAAGTGTCTTCTTAGCTGGAGAAGAATTTGGTTCATGACTCAGTTTCTAGGCCTGGATATGTATTTTCCAATAGTGAAATATAGAATGAAAACAGCCAGGACCTCCTCTAAGGTTTTTCTACCCTTTATAAGATCCTTGAGACAGATACTGCTCCTTATCCTAGCTGGTATGGGTCATGGTACTTCCTAAACCATAGTGGATCCCTGCAAACCGTACCTTTCTGTAGATAACAGGCTCACAGCAAGGTCTTGACCTTTGGAAGAAAAAGGAAATCAAATCYTTTAAAATGTATCTGCTTTGAGGATTAAATCATATTCCATTCAGCCTATTTGTATATTTAGAACATTTTCTTGGCAAAGATAGGGTTGCAATTCTCGTTTCGTTTACACAGCTGCAAAACTCCATCAGAGTTTGAAAGTAAGAGTCTGTTAATCTACCCTGGAAGAAATATTCAAACCTGTAATTCACAGTTTACACTGGACTTCAACTACAAGGAACCAAAAGGCTTTATTTTTCCTCTTAGAAGCTGAGCACAAGATCTATGACAGACTAACATGGCTTACTTAAAGAATTCAGTTCTGTCCTCAGCTATACAGTGCTAAGGGTAGCAACAAATTGTGAAGAATTAGCTACCCAGTRGTGAAAGATTGCTCTGGTTTCTGTCTGGCACAGTTTGTATGGTCTTTACAATCTGGCATCGCTGGTATAGCCTGGCTYATAAATAATTCTTTGTGTTGGTACATTGGACAGTCCAAAAATACTATTCTGAAAGAAGGAGGGCTTAAGCAAACAACTTTTCCAAAAAGACCCGTCAATGGACACAAGGAACCACCTGAGAGACTGGTTGAAGTCCTCTTGGACAGTGCCATTTACATTTTCTCAAAGCAGATTTGATGGAGATTCCAAACTACCAGTAGTTTATGTCTCTTCCTTACTTCTAAAGCCTGTTACATGTAATTTCTTCTCCCTGTACTTATATTACTCRTAGATTAGTACTTTATTACTAGTAGATTACTTACTACTAGTAGATCRAAGATTTTCTGTGGAAAACTCAGGACCAAAATATAACATCTCTGTGTGGCTGCAAAATGCATTAGCCATCTAAAGTTGAACCTTAAAGATATAACAGAAATATGCTGCATTTTTGAGACTTCTGGCTTCTTTAAAATGTTTTCCACATGCACAAAGGTGTATATATTAAGAGAAATATCTGGGACATTTAYACCTCTTGATTGAAGCCTGGATCCAGATCCCAAGATCTTCCTGGGAGCCTTCAGACTTGGAATTGTTTTTATGACAATGAAAATAAATACCTGAGGCTGATGGATGGAATATTTCTGTTCAGTGCTCGTGTAGTTCTGAGAACTGTGTATGCGTGTTTGTGGGAGACAGGACTCAGCATTTTCTGAACACTGCACAGAACCCTGGGTTTATGCAGAGGATGCTYTAGCATGCATACAGCTCATTCCCAGTGAGAGAAGGATATAGTGTGGAAATGATCCACCAGGACAACATTAACCTAAGAGTTAACACCTCTTGGAACAATGTTGACTTAGTTAAGCTGTGCTGCTTTCGCAGCACTGGTATAAGCAGTGATAGTTGTCCTGTACACAGATCAAGGCTGAATTGGAAGTTATTGCCTCCATAGCACCAAAGGCAACATCAGAGACAGGAAAAAAAGTCACATCAGTTTTTAATATTTAGAGGCATTTTCAACCTAGACTCCCTCCCTGAGGCTGCAAGGCCTCAGCAAGGGGTAGTCTGCCTCTTTTGGCTGTGAACTCTTTTGCAGTCTGGAACTGCAGTAGGACCAAGGTCATTCTGGGTCAGCTCTCTTGACTCCACTGAAGAGGACAGCAGAGGGCTTGTCTATGTTGCCTGTGGCTTAGCTCCCTTCCTTGCTCTTCAAACTGGCGATGGGACCATCCACACTGCAAGTATATTTACTCATTCCTGGCCTCTGTTTTTTGAAATGAACAAACCAAGTGCTTCTGAGACAAAAGTTGGATGTCCTTCTATGGATTTTTCACGTTGCCCTTTAGGCAGCATGGAGAACAGTGCACCTGCATTGGTTTTCTCAGCCTTATACAACTCTTCAATATCATCTCCACTGGCACTGCATGCTCATGCATCCTATATGCTACATTCCAAGGCATGCAACATATGCACCTGGTATGAGACTATAAAGGATACTCTCATATAAAACCCCCAAAGTGAGGTGGGAGTAAAGACTGAACATGAGAGGAGCAATAAATGCATTTTTAGTGTACATGGATCCATGGGGAGGCTCTACGCCAAGGGCTAAGTAATACAGATGCAGCCAGAGCACTTTAGTGCAGGTAGTTCTCAGCAAGACAAATGCTATTCAAATCATTATTAAATGACCAGGGGATGGAGAGCTCCGCTTTAGATGGATAACTTCAAGGTGTAGCCACAGCCTTTTTCTGGCAAGCATGATGTTTCTCTGGCCTAGCATGTTGAGTGACTGGTATGAGCTTTGAAGAAACCATTGGATATTCTCCCCAGCTCCCACAGCAGCTTTATGCACCTTCCATTTTTTTTTTTTTTTTTGAATTACTTTTGACCTGATGAACTCAGCAACTAATAACCAGTGTTCTTCCAAGAAACTTGGTGATGAGATACAATGAAGTTCACATCTGAGACCTACCAGAGGAAGGTAGAGGAAATCATAAAGATGAGGAGTTTGCAAGTCTGAATTTCTTGTTTGGGAATCTAACAATATCTGTGAAGACATTAAATGACCTTTGATTAGGGTCTTCTAACTGCTACTTATTTCCCTGGAGAAATCAGCTATTTACATCTTTGCTGTTTCCTCTATGCTCTCACTTCCAACCAACTGGAGGTTGTTATTTTGGGGCTGTTTTCAAAAACATCCATATGGGAAGAACATAAGTTGCTTTCATAAGAGAAATAAGTTGTGGTTATAAGTATGCTCCAAAATGCATTAATTTCCTATCTGACTCTTGCAGTGTTTTTTAAGCCTTGATACCTTGATCTTTGCTGAATTTACCATCTCTGTGAGGCAGAGAAGAGTATAACACTACAGCAAGGGCACTTAGGTAGGTTATTTGATTTGTTTATTGGAAACAGACACTGAATAAAGTGAAGGAGCAGAGCTGAGTGTCCAAGTAATCTGCCTTCTGAGGCGGGACTGTAGCTACAGACAGACTCTGTAAGGCATCCTGCTACTGTTCTCTTCCCTTCCCTGGCAAACTGAATCTTGAATTATTTCTTTCTTTCTTTCTTTTTTTTTTTGCAAAGAAGAGAAGGTTTTTTAGGAGAGGAAAAAGTATAGGAACTTGGTCTTGTCTCCAGTACTGGATAAAAGGGGATCAGCCCTTGCTCTGTAACAGAAAACAGCAGATCCCAGTTTTGTTTTGAATAAAGAACAGATCTGGTGTCTCACTCAGTGCTGTGAATTTATATGTCACTTAGATGCATCCCAGGCAGCAAAGCACCTGTGAGGGACAATATTTAGCCATACATCTCTTTTCAGTCACATATTGGCTAGTTAAGGCACTGACTTGCTCAGCTCATGAGGAAACTGATTGCAAGTCCTAATTCTTCCGATTCTTCCAATACTTTCAGTTTAGGCATCTAACTCATGGTGAGACAACTGGAGAGCTGTGCCCTCCCCTCCCACAATATTTAGCTGTAGTATCTTCTGCCCCTTTTTCCTTTGCTCTCCTCTTGTAAGAGCTGCCAATTGTTCCCTGTTGTACCCTAGCCAGCTACCTTTGCCTTGCAAAATGTAGGCTGCAAAGGCTAGTACTGGCCTAAACCTCTTGCTTTCAGGGAATGAGAAGGGTTAAGGACAAATGTTTAGAGATTATAGTTGCCAGGAAATATATACTACTCCTCTTCTAAGAAAACTGTGTGAACTGGTTAAATACCAGGAACATGAATTTACTGAAGTGATGGATCTGTTTATGACATTTTCAATTCATTTTGCATCTGAAAAAAACTCTCTATTTTTTTGTTTTCAGTTTATATTAGCCAAGCAGTTAATACAATCAAAACTAAGAAAGGCAACAGACTTTGAAAAAGAGAAGTTTGTTTTCCTCTTCTAAGCTGTAACTAACAATTAGACTGAGATCTACCAGTTCTAAAATCCTGATCAACACCAAGGGGAAAATGAATTCCATTCATTATGTGGTATTTTCTTTGCTAAACAAACCATATAATTTATTATAAAATATTTTCATAAGCAACTTCTTGCTAGTTCATGTAATATAGCCTTACCTAGTTAGTAATATAGCTAATAGTATCAGTTAAAATGTTATTTATTTTGGATCCTCATGTGTTTCCCAGTTTTTACCTAAAATGATCTTTACGTAAGTTATAAATAAAAACCTAACCATATGGAAAATTGTGAATGGTAGTTCCAAGATACTGCCTTAACCAAAGTTTAAAAAGAACAAATGTTTAAATAAATATACAGATTACCCTCTGGGTTAGCAAAAAGAAGTAATATGCGCATTCTTCARAGTATAACTGGTCACAAATCAACAGACTGTATTGTCTACAAGTGAGAAAGAAAGAAATTCTCTTTTCTCCAAAAAAGCAATTTAAAAGCATAATTGMAAAAAAAAAAAAAATTCTTATTTGCTAACTACCACTGCGGGAGAGTGATTTTGAAATTACTGTCATTTTACCCGGTTGCCCTTGAGAGTGGCAAACTGACATTTCTTAGGGGTGTTATCAGATACCATCTTGTTATTTTGTCTCCCACCTGTTACAAAGCACGGACAGACAGGTCCTTATGTTGAAGAGCGACTGAGTCCGTGTGTCCTCTGACTTAGCCATCTTTAACCTTGCGTGCACCACTAGTGGCTTTGTGCTCTGTAGAATCACGTTCTTGCTGGAGAGATTTGAACGTGTCTGTYTGCCTGGATTCTGGAGCCCAATTAAGGGAATGTAAGAATTGTGCAGCGTGTGTGCGTGATCTTTATGTGTGGTCCTTTCTTGTTATGCTGAGGCGTTGTCTGTGTAAGGATCACTCAATAACCTCCCATCCAGCCTCGCTCAGTACACTGCAGTTCAGTACACTGCGGACTCCAAATACCTTTCCAAGTACAGCAAACTTATGATGCAGTGATTAATGTTCCTTGATAATATAGCCAAGTAAGTAAGAAAGATTGATTGTCTTGTCTTCCTGTGTTGCTACAGCTCTGGGTTGAGTGATGGGTGAGTCCTGGCTCTCTTATTCTGCCTTCGCTCTTGGAGACGGTGTTTGCCAACCTGTCTGCCCAGGGCCCGTGTTTCCRAAAGCTGTCTGTGCTCAGCTTGACYTCTTGCTACCTCCGGCAGCTCTTGCCACCGATGGACCTTTCTGCACAGGTCTTCTTTCACATGCTCTCATAAGGCTGTGGCTAAAAGTCCTCAAGATAATGTCAAACACAGAGTTATTTCAGTCTGAGAAAGTCACTGTTGAGTTGACTTAGATGTCTCTTAGTGCCTTTGTATTCCTGGCACCTCAGCTTAGACTTAAGCAATATTTCCTCCATGCTGCAATGAATCTGCATTTCACTAGCCTTGTGAGTGTGGAAAGATCACTCAGGCTCACTAGGCAGGGAGGCTTCCTTAGGCCTATCTTGCAGATGGATATAGTGTAAACTGTGAATACACTCTAGGACACTGCAAAAATGAATTTGAAGGGGAAGATTTAAATCTTCTCCAGAATTCTGTGCTATTCCCCTTCTAATATTCACTACTAGAAAAAAAAAGTAAAATGCACTTATYATAGCTACAAACCAGACTTGGTTGACTCAAAACAGTATTTTGAGTTGTTCAGTGCAAGCTTGCATCTGTCCAGTGCTGCACTAAGGACAGATTGAGTTTACTACAGATGCACTTTTCTCAGGGCATGGTCTTCTCTTCAGCCCTCAGGCAGAGYACAAAAGGTAGGAAAATTCGAGGCCTTAAGGGCAGGAGAAGTGTGGCATGCCATCCCAGAAAGCTTAAATGGACACCACCCTACACCTCAATTCACTGCTTTGCCTCCGTTCCCAGGGAAAGTACCAGGACTTTCCAACCTTGGATGAGCATTGAGGAGCTAAACACAAAGAAAACTGAAGTCTTCAGGTACTTCAGAAAAGGAAGCTGCAGAAATCCTTCAGCAAGATAGATAAGCATTCTCCTAAATTAGTCAGTATCTAAATATAGTAGCTCAGCCCATGCTGAATGACATGTAATCAGACCTTTACCTTAGTGCTGTATTGTATCGTTATACTTCATTATAAAGAATAATCATCACATATGTATGATTAATATACCAATAACAACACTGTTTGTGATAAAGATTTCTTTTTTGATTTTTTTTTTCAGAGGCAGAAATATGGGTGTATGAGGTGGTGAAAATATCTTTTAAAGGCAAGCTTCAAAAATGAATCATCTTAGGGTGTGTGGGGGGATGGAGGTCAGAAACTTGCTATATATGTGTCTTTTTGCAAACATCAAAGGTAACTGCCACTCACTTGCTTCTAAGATGGAGACAATTGCTCTCTCAGTTTTCTGAAGGGGATTGGCCAAAAGAATGTTGGTTTTAAAATCATAGTCCTTGAAAAAGTGAAAGATCTATCTGGGAAAAAAAAAAAAAAAAACAAGATTCAATGACTTAGTGATCTCAAGAAACCCTCCAAGAAGTTGTCTGATATTCTTATATTTCATAAAATATTTCATGGCATGATAACAGAAAAAAAAAAAAGGAGGCTTCACGAGATATCTGAACAAAAGCAGAGCTTCTTAAGATTTTTATTTTGACCCCCAAAATTAGTTTTGAAGGACAACAGCATCTTTCTGGGGACACAAGCCTGGGAGAGCTCACTAACTCCCTTGTCATATTGTAATACATCTTTCGCAAACTGAYCTACCTCCATTTTAAAAGTGTCTTCAGTTTTGTTCTCACTAGCCCTAACAGTGAAGATTACTCTAAGATTATATGTCTTTATGGAAAACTTTTGCTTATTTGCTATTTTGCTATCATCCTTTAGATTTAACAGCTCATCTTCAAATCTGCTGTTTTCCTCCTGCAAAATGTTAGTAGGATCTTGTTTAGACAAATTTTCCATTTCCTTGATAGTCCTTAAAAGTCTCCATCCATTGAATTAATCTTTCTTTCATCCATTGAATTAATCTTTCTTCATCATGGCTTGACTAGGTTTGATACCTTACTGTTGTCAAGGTTTTTGTTTGTTTGTTTGTTTGCTTGCTCTCCAAGTATTTGCAGAACAATTTTTTATTTCCTGTAGAGATGCCCACATAAATTCTAGAAAGACTTGGACTCAAATCCTGTACCCTTAGGAATGTTACTTTCCGCTCTTGGTTCCAAAAGGCTTTTCATTTTAGGGGTGAAATCAAACAGGTGACTCTTTGAGAGTTATCTTATCCCAGCTGCTGTCATTTCCCTCCTTATTTCTGCCAGAATAATATCTCATCAAGATGAGATTCATTTAATGTACAATGTGAATCTCTCAAGGGAGAGACCTTTGGGAAATGCAAAGCTTAAACAGGAAGAACACTAGTACTCTATTTCTGACGCTAATTTGATATGAAGCATTAGGCTGATCCTTTCTTTTCTGTGTTTCCTCCAACCATAGGTCTGTTTTGTTTGCACTTTTRCACTTCTTGGGGTAGTGGCTGTGTATTTCAATGTATGGAATAAAGTTAACACGGTGCAGTTCAGATTTGGTGACTCGCTGCTGTGTTTTAAATGCTCATAAATATAACTCAAAATGTTCTTGAAGTCTGAAATTTCCTCKAATCCCACTACCTGACTGCTCTGACGTTATCTGTGTACAGTTTGTTCTGGAATGATGTGGTTTAGCTTTACCGTTTCAACCCAAAGCTGGAATACTGCATCATGGGAGCTCAGAGCTTTAAGAACAGCATCTTTCCTACACACATCAGATCATTCACCATGTAATCTTTTTATCTCCAGCAGCAATTGCTTCTTGTGGCAAGTCCAATCTTTTATTGCAGTATTATTTGAAGTGATTAGCTCTGACAGATTCTTAAATTCTGACTCCCAAAGTTGATTTTTTGGAGGTATCAAGCTGCAGTGTTTCATGATACAGCTTCCCCCAAGATTATGATCCAAAATGGAGTAGTGATTTTTATTTGTTTGAAGCTGAATTTTATTTCCCTTTAGGCATCTGAATCCTTTATCATAAAGCAGTTTCCTGCTTGATATCCACAGAGGAAACACAAGATTAAGAGCTTAATCAAACTGAGAAACAATGCCTGGCAGGAACTGAATACCTCTGAGTCTTCTTCTCAGTAGTAGTTTCTGCTTAGAACTGTCTGTAAACAAATTTGGGCCAGGAATTTTCCTAAGAAGCATTCTTTTTTTTTCTCCTGGTCTGGCCCATCTCCCAAAACCGAGGATTTTTTTACAGGATTATACTGCTTTGTACTACTTTGAATAAAAGTATCCTTGAGAGAGTTTAGTTGCTTCTGAGCTTCACAGTGCACTTTGGCATTGTTAAAACCAGAGAGAGAGACAGACAACAGCTCTGTCATCTGAGGTACATGTTAGATCAAAGGAATACCCTCCAAGGCTATTCTCCCACAGTTCAGGTGGGTGCCTTGAGCAAGGGGTTCTTCTGGGCTTTAAATCTCTGGAGCCATTCTCCTGTATGTAGGAATTGTTCATTAAGTGACAGCGAAGGGACTTTCTGTCCCATTGACTCTGACACTTGCTTGAAATGGGGCAGATCAGATTTATCAAGAGAAGCAAAAATTGAAAATTATGTGTTGGTCAGCTGAGGAAATGTGTTCCTATCTGGCAGTCCCTCATTCTAGGACATAAGCATTCTCCTCAGAAATCCTTAAAACATTTTTGTTTTATATCACAGCAAAAACAGAAGAATATATCCAATTTTCAAACTTTTTGGGGATGGAAAAGTACATTTGCTACCCAGATCTAGTCTGAAATATATCTACTACTGAAGAAAGCAGGCAGGAGATTTTCATCTTAAATGAACCACAGATTTTTTTATAGGCCTGTAGTAATGTTCTGCATCTATGTGATCTTCTTAACCCAGGAGTTTGCAAGTATCTTTATAGCCCATACACATATGATCCRAAGTCAACAGCAGGTCTTTCTACTTACTTCAAAGGCTTTGGATTAGTCCACTTCATATAGCAGGAATTACTTTAAGAAACTCACATCTGGTATGAAATTTGGCATCTGTTTACCAGCCTGCAGAAAGCTTTATGAAAAAGAATATTCMAGACCAAAATGGAATTAAAGTTTCCCAGGTGGGAATTTGGCCAGGGCATCAGTTGTCTGACCACTACACTTGAGAAGGTGCTTTTAGTTTGCAAATGAGCACAATCGTGAGTAGCTTGGTGGGATTTGTTTGTTTGTTTGTTTTTGATCAGTACTTAGAAGGCTTTTGATAAACAAATGTCAGTCTCTTATCTAATACATTATTAAATATCTTTGTACAGTTACTCTAAGCAACAGGAAAAACAATGTCTATTTCCTGAACTATGCCAATACTTTGAGT